>NC_057935.1:16771275-17071275 GCF_018555375.3 Anguilla rostrata
TTACAAATAAAATAAATAAACATATATATATATGTATATTCAAAAAATTATGTTTTTTAAGTTCTGCTCATTCCCAATGTATAGCGTACACATTAGGTGCTGAAAACCAACATGTATCCATTCATCTAGTATATTTCCACGCATGAAACTAACCACCTCTGATACAGCACATTGTATTCTGATAGAGTGTTTCACTTTCTGGACTCGTGTAAACTATTGGAGTGGAATGAACTTGTTTTGCTGTGAGGATCCCCGAAACGAGCAGTCATCGAGAGTGTGACTGTGAGGGTTTCGGGGCTACGCAGAGAGGACAGTCTACAGCAGGTCTCTCTGCTGTGACAGGTCGGTTTGGAAGATGAAGCAGCCCCTACATACCTGTCCCACATTATTTGAGAACTTTACCACATCTGCACCGCTGCCATTCGTTACAGCGTCGCTAGGCTGTCACATTCTCTAGAAACCAAAATATCTGTGAAATGTCCACCTCTGCAGTGCAAGCTGCATCCTTCACAGAGACACTTTTATCTTTCCCCACCTATCTGGACATCCATTAAAAGCAAATTATGATATTTACATTGATTTCCAATAGAAAGAAGAAGAATAAAACAAGAAAGAAAAGCAATCAATATGCGGCAGCTCATATGTTTATGAATAATGGAGGATTTAACTTCATGCCATAGCAGATCTCACACACAGGCATTTTTCTAAGTAAATGATGTGCTGTACTTCACATCCTGCTTTGAACCTCTCTGTTCAGAGAGAAGGATGGGCCAGGAGATGCACACTGTCAAAAATGAGAGGCTTTGACTTTAAATTCAGACTCAAAGACTCTGCAAGTGATCTCTCTCTCTCTCTCTCTCTCTCTCACACACGTAAACGTGTGTGCTACTACTGTGTTGTGCATTCGTTTGAATTACGATGTGTTGATATGCTATACGCATTGTCAAAATTGAGATTCCTGATTATGCATGCAATATTCCTTATATGTCATTTCATTAATAGAGTACATTACCCTTAAAACGTTCGAAGTTATAATCTAAATCAATTTCATTAGGCCAGCCGTGAACACAGAACACATGTTATTAACGTGCTTTCTGATTAGCATATATGTGGAGCAAGTGAACAGGATGAATTACACGTTCTGTAAGTGTAATTAAAACTTGTGTGCGAGTAATTAAATTTAAAAAAAATGTAATAACAGGCTAACTTTATCAGAGATTCCGCTTAATTAATTTTATTTTACCTAGGTAGGCCATAGTCACGTAATCTCAACGGCAGACTTCAATCATAATAATACACGACAACGCATGCGGAACAACTAAGAAAAATGGAAACAATTGCGCCTTGCGTATATATTGTATACAATGCATTTTAATTTAATGCGAGGTTATGGAGGAAGTGCAGGCGAGAATTGTGTCCCGACATTCCTGCTCAACAATGATGCCCTGACGGCAAGACACGAGGCAAGTCCTGCTTCAATTGTCATTACTCTTCTCTTTGATCCTCTTCTACTAATCGCCCTTTGTGCAAGTGAGTTATCGTTAGTAATTATCTGACATATAAAAATACCAATATCTATTCTAAAATTAGTATTTATAACATGTTCCTTTTATAATTGTGGAAGCACTGATTGTGATTAGTAACGCCGATATTATACAGTAGATTGTAGGCCTCCGCGTAAGAACTTTGACGTGGATTTGGATTGTTGGATTCTAGATTGAAGGGGCTACCAAAATGTGAAAAAAGTAGTAAGTGAAGTTGCGTGAGATAACTGTAAACACTGACTTCCATTAGTAGACCACAGTATTTCAATTATTCCGTGTATAGAGACATTTTTTAAATGCAAACAACAACAACAACAACAACAATAATAATAATAATAATAATAATAATAATAATAATACATTAAAAAAAAACACTGAATGAAAGATGTGGGCCATCATTCATTGCGGTTATGAACTAAGGGGGAGCATTACTATGCACAAGGTGCGTTTAATTACGGCTAAAATAAATAATAAAATGCATACAATTATAACAATGTGGCCTACTGCTAAAATATTTCCTGTCACCACCATCATCATTCTTCATTGTTGACGTTGCTGTTTGTGCTATCGTTATTGGTATAGTTAGCTATTAGCTACGAAGCTATCACTAATTCTACAACTACCACGGTTACTACTAGCAGCGGCAACTAGCCGTGGCAAACAGGCCTATCTAGGAGTCGGCCTAACTGGCAGTGGCCAACAGCATTTGGAGCGATGGTTTTATTTGCATTATTGGAAGAGTAGGCTGCAGCGCATTTTCTGTAAATAATTTAAATAACTGCTCGAGCGTGGATAGTGAATAGTCTACTATCCGCGTGAGATTAGCATTTCTTAGGGAGTTCACACTTGGTTTTGATACGGTTAACATTGCAACTTCAAGAAGAAAATTGAACAGAACATTCATCACTAATAATGACTTTCATTCAAATGCTTTCTATTAAACATAAAAAGCCACTGCATGTATGATATAAAATCAATGCACGTCTGTTAATAGCCGAATAACGTTAGCCTTTCTAAAATGTGGTACAGCACTGCACGACTTCTCAGCTAAGGCACTTTCACGGAAAACATAAATTATTAGCATTCATTTTCTTACATTTCATAATTATTACATTATTAGGTATCCTACATTTTCATATGATACATTGTGGTGGTTGGAAATGAATGAACCTGCAGACATGTTTAAGTGTTTATTTCCATGATGATTTAATCTTTGCTCTTTTTCGAGATATGCCTAGCTTTTTGTGCATACTATCTATTTGTATTATTCCTAATTTAGCTCAGATGCAAGACCAACCTCGGAGTCCGTTGTGCACAAATAGCCTTCATGAAAACTTGGCCTAATTAAACCAACTTTTCTTTTCTCGTGTGTTTTTTATTTATTTTAATTTCGGTAAAATAATTTGATAGTTTGCTTTATCCTAGCTTTATTATAATTTATTATAACTACATTTGCACATCAATGTTGGCTATCCTTCATGCTGTTGGCCTTGCCAAATGCATTTTAAAAACTATATTGATTTAAAATAGTATTTAACTTCGAAATAATAATTTACCGAAGTGAACGTACGTTTAAAGCATTTGATTATGTTAACTAGGTCTCTGTAAACATTCCCATTTGGTGCTCCTATATTATACTGGGAAGGGCAAATCACATTGCTATAATTTGGATTTATTTGATAAATATCTAATATTACTGTAGATGGTTTATATTCCCTTCATTTTTCTCTCTCATGTTTACCAAGTTGTCTCTTTCAAAAAGCAAATAAAAAATGTCATAAACTGCACAATACTACCATTACTACTTACCACTGTTGGGATCACAACAAAGCGCGACCCCTGCTGGTCATATTCCCATGCTCTACTCTAACAACAATGAATATAAGGTTTTCTCTTTTTTCTCCCTTTTTTTAAAGTTTGCCGAAATGTGTCATTATTACACCTGCATCAATAATAATTGATTTCTAGCTGAAATAGGCCAAGACATTTTGGATAAATGTACTTCTAATAGATAGCAGCGAGTTTGGTTTGATAGTTTGGATGTCTGCAAGATCATCTTGGCTTCTCCGGGAGTTCTTTCATCTCGACTCCAGTGCACAAACATATAGCTTAATGCGACTAGTGTTCCCTCTTTTATTCGGCTCACCATGGCAACCGTAATGCTGGGTTCAGAAATGTTTCCTCATCAATGAAACAAACGATCTTCGCGGGGCTGCGCGAGGTGGCATCTGCGCCAAAGAGGGCACACAAAGTTAACCCGTGAGAAAAAAACCGAGAAAGTGAACAAACTTAAAATCAACTACAAAGTGTCCGCTCGGCTCACACGCATGCAAGCTAAAATATGACACCTTCTGGGATCATCGTCTGTAAGTGTAGTGTCGCTAGGTAGGCTACACAGAATGGGCTTCTTTGGTAGAGATGATTATTAATCGTTTAAATTTTGTTCACCGAGAAAGAAGCACAATCAGAGCGAACGCCCTCCTTATCTCTTGTAGTGTAGGTAAGTCCCTCGTGGCTCTGTTAGTGTCCTGTAACTCTGTAGCTAATATACAAAAGCTTAAAACGATTATACAATGTAGTGAGGTTATACTATATGTAGATCATTTATAATATTCCATGCATTAATGTATTTAGGCTACTGAATGCACATACTGAGAGTATAAATCCTGCACGTGATAAATTAGTGTAGCGCCCATTTTAATGAGGCCTGCTGGCCAGTATTAGAAAGCATATAGTTTGGTAGTTTTGGCACGAAAATGTTTTTTTTTTTTTTTTTTTTTGGTTGATTTAGTTATGAAACTTCATTAACAAAGTCGAAGAACAGCAGTTAGGGATCGATATATGTTAACAACTTGAAATCCACTTGTAAGCGACTCCTCCGGAGAATTCAAACGAAGGGTGCCCTGCGAAGACGTGATTGATTGCGCTTTCTCCAGTGGACATTCACTACAAAACTGCGCTGCTCAACCGTCTGTTCGCTATTTATATACCGGAGGCTCCATGCGAAAGCCAGCATAAAGTAGCCTATATGCCTACATATTGATTTTTAGTTTGTGTGTGTATGTATGTATGTATGTATGTGTGTGTGTGTGTAAGCATGTATGTGTGTGTGTGTGTGTGTGTGTGTGTGCGCGCACACATGCACACATACGCACTCATACATAGCTACATACTTACATACATACACACATACATAGTTGATGAGAATCACTGTTTACAAATGTTTGAGTATTGCTTAATATAACTATGGTACGTATGACAATTTTATATTAAATGTTGTTACCAACAAAATATCCTTGCTCAAAACGTTTCTGTGTTCATGTTTTACAACGTAGGCTACAGCCCATAGCCTTTAAGGACAATACATCAAAACCAAAGTAATGTGCGTACTTACCATCTGTAAATCCACGAATGCTCAGGAAAACGGCAAGTATTCATTTTCTATTTAGCTTTAATTAACGACTGGAGTCCTGTGCCTGCCCTCCTTCGAAACGGTCCGTCCTAAGATTTTCCTATCCTCTGACACAACTGAGCGGAGCTCTCCTTGGCTCCGCTATTATTTTCACTAAAATATATGAAAATTTATGCAAATGAAAATCAGCACTAACTGTTCGTCTCTTGTTATACTTGGAGATTTTTTCCCCTTTCGTTTCTGCAGACAAAACAAATGAACCCCACAGCAGGGAACGCGGAGACCTCACAAAATAAACAAATAAATAAGTAGTATTGCATCACTTTAATGAAGAAAAATCTGAAAGGCAGAACTCGAAACGGAAGATCTGAAAAATATATATTTTTTCTCCCTCTCTTCACTGTTTTGGAAGAAAAGTGACTTCTTTTTCACAGTCTCGCTCACGTTTCAGGGGACCGCTTGAGACGTCCTTTGAAAGGGCGCACTGTGAAATGCATAGCGGTAATTTAGACAAAACCCTCACTCGATATTAATGAAAAGATGGCCCAGTGGCACCGGCCCTATCCTCTGTATTTTATGCATACGAGACTCACTCCGTTTTACAGACTGATTCAAATAAAATATGCTGGAAATGAAATCATGAGATTATAGCGAGTACTGAAATACGATTTTGCCTTTATTAATACACGTTTTATTCAGTTAACTGTGTGTTTCATCCTCATTAGACAAGCATGGGCATTCTGGAATAAAACCATGCCATTATCCATCCTAAAGCCTTAAAGCTTTGGTTTACTGTCATTTTACTCTGTACACACAGAGTGCGAATGGTCCCCTGACGCACAAAAAATACCATCCTTGCATCCAGTGTAAATTCTGTGCGCCCTCTCGCTCGCCTGTGTATCACGCAAATGCAGCGTGCTTCAACTAAGAATGGTTCTAGCCCGTAACGTATTTGGCGTTCATTTACAGCTTTGGATCAATCCATAAATTGCGGGGGTATACTGACAGGACTTTTTCCTTCCCAGTGATACATTTGAGAGAGACAGAGAGAAAAGTTTCACTTCATGGTTTTGGCGTGACAGTCATAGGTTCAGTTACTCGGAGATAAAAGTGGGGCTTTTTCCTTGTAAATCCCCAAAGGACTGCTCAATTTGCCCTTGTTTTGGTTGCCACTTTCTCTTTTTCCGTGGTTCAGCGATGTTGCCTGTGTGCTGCGTTTCCGCTTGGAAGCATCTCTCAAACTCCTCGCTTTCTGTTAACTCCTCAGAAGCCGAGCTTGTATGCAGAGCATTAACGTTATATACGGTGAATGGGGACGTCTGCATATTTTACCTTTGTCTTATTATGCACCATTAATGCCATCGTAGTTGTCTTTGAAATTGCAATAAATGTGAATTCATTCATTCATTGAACGATTTATGAACTAATAATAATAATAATAATAATAATAATAATAAATAACATAATCCTAAGGTATAGACAGGTGAAATCCATGGGCTAGTCAAAATTTACTAAATAGAGTCACACTTTATTGACACTCATTCTATCCTCTTCCAGTAAGCTTGGAGACTACTCTTTGTGCATTATCTTTCTACTACAAACACGTTTGTCATCATGCCATAACAAGTAGTTATTTATATGTTATGTCTCTGGTGATTTAGCGAGGTAGTGGCAAGGTTATGTTTACTTGTGAATAAATAATTTCCTTCAAACATTACAAATATAATGATTTTGGTTAATCATATATGTTGCATTCTTTTAATGATCCCGTTGTTTACTCAGACTTTCCCTCGCAGTTCATGAAGAGTTAAAGGATCCGGGACATATTGCCCCTGCTCTACTGATTTTTTTTCTTCTTTTTTATTTATTTATTTTTCCACTTTTATATATTTATTTATTTATGACTAAATTAAAAACCAACCAATTGGAACGGCCGGAAGGGGGGGTCTGTGCGCCTGAAGCTGGGCTTTCTAGGCTTGTCAATCGCGCGGCTGGTAACCAATCAACGGGAGTCTTGGACTCGACTTCCTCCTATTTGGGGGAAAGATGTGGACGGTGTGCGCACGCTTGGCAAAGGGTAAACATTCGTGTGTCCCTGAGCTTTGAGGGAGGGAACGGAGAGAACTGTCAGAGAGGAAGAGGGGGAGAACGAGCGAGCGAATGAGAGAGAAAGCTTGCAACTATCACCGTGCACTGCAATACCGGATTGTACTTCAGCTGGAGTTAGTGGGGTTTGCAGCTTTAAATACATCAAAACAGAACAAAGAGAACGCGTCTGCGGCACAATAAAAGAACACGCTAAAGAAAGGGGGGAAACAAAAAGGAAAAATCTTGGCGGCAAAATCGCAAAAGAGCAAAGGATCCTTCGTCGATATATATATATATATATCTCTATATATATATATATAATTTTTTTTTCATTGAACAAGGAGGAACTTCAAAAAGGATTCAGTTTTTTCGGGTGGAGAGTGCAAAAAGCTGCACAGGCACAAAAAGTTTGCAGGCAAAACAACAACAAAAAAATCTATTTTAATTTAACATTTGAAAACAAACTTTTCTGAAGACTGTTCTGGGTATCAAAGGGCTTCTAAGTGCTGACTTTCTTGAACGTTTATCAACGTGGATCCTAGTTCTTCTTTCCATTTTATGCATATTCATATTGTTTGTTAAATACATGATTTTTGTGAAAAGAAAACCGGGCGGATTTGACGAAACTCAAAATTCTTTGTTTTCTGTCCTCCTCCGTTTTGGTCTTCAACAACAAGTCAATGGTATGAGCCAGAATACTACCCAGACTTTTAAAGTGTGAATAATTCATGGATTAGAATTTGCCTGCTTGAAAAAAGAAAGTTAGATAAAACGAGGGAGGGGGGATAATAAAGAGACATATTCATAAGGGTTAACGGAATGGCCACTGCGGCTTCCAACCCCTATCTGCCCAGCAATAGTATTCTATCGTCAGGCTCGATCGTCCATTCTGACTCTGGAGGTGGTATGCAGCCGGGCAGCGCTGCCGTAACCTCGGTGTCCGGCGGGTACAGGGGAGATCCCACAGTAAAGATGGTGCAGAGCGACTTCATGCAGGGTGCCATGGCGGCGAGCAACGGGGGTCATATGCTGAGCCATGCCCATCAGTGGGTGACATCCCTGCCTCACGCCGCCGCCGCTGCAGCTGCGGCCGCCGTGGCAGCAGCAGAAGCCGGGTCCCCTTGGTCGTCTAGTCCCGTTGGAATGACGGGCAGCCCTCAGCAGCAGGACGTCAAAAATAATTCGGGCAGGGACGATCTACACACAGGCACCGCGCTACATCACAGGCCCCCTCATCTTGGTTCCCACCAGACACACCCAGGAGCTTGGGGTGGTACCACTGCGGCTCACATCCCTTCGATAGCGGGTGGACAGCAGCAGCAACAGTCGCTGATTTATTCCCAGCCTGGTGGTTTCACCGTGAACGGGATGCTGAGTCCGCCGGGGAGTCAGAGCTTGGTGCACCCGAGTTTGGTGCGAGGAGACACCCCGGAGCTCGACCACGGAAGCCATCACCACCATCACCACCACCAGCATCAGCACCATCAGCAGCCGCACCACGGCGGAGTTAGCAGCCACGACCCGCATTCAGACGAGGACACGCCGACTTCCGACGACCTGGAGCAGTTCGCCAAGCAGTTCAAACAGCGCCGGATCAAACTGGGCTTCACCCAGGCGGACGTCGGCTTGGCTTTGGGGACCCTGTACGGAAATGTCTTCTCTCAGACCACAATCTGCAGGTTCGAAGCGCTCCAATTGAGCTTCAAAAACATGTGCAAGCTGAAGCCGTTATTGAATAAATGGCTGGAGGAAGCTGATTCGTCCACCGGGAGTCCCACTAGCATCGACAAGATAGCGGCGCAAGGCAGGAAACGAAAGAAGCGCACCTCGATCGAAGTGAGTGTGAAGGGGGCTTTGGAAAGTCACTTCTTGAAATGTCCAAAACCCTCTGCCCAGGAGATAACTTCTCTGGCTGACAGCTTGCAGTTGGAGAAAGAAGTTGTCAGAGTCTGGTTTTGCAATCGGAGGCAGAAAGAGAAAAGGATGACGCCCCCGGGAGTGCCGCAGACGCCGGAGGATGTGTACTCTCAGGTCGGCAATGTGAGTGCAGATACGCCGCCCCCCGCCATGGACTGCAAACGAATGTTCAGTGAGACATAGGACAGTAGACAAGCCTAAAAATGTTTTATATGTGAATTATCTGATAGGACCCAGACTGTCACCAAGATAGAAAAAAGAAAAGAAAAAACAAAACAAAATTTTTTGATACTGTGATTGTGAGGGAATATAAATAAGACTGCAGATTTGTTTTATATTTTTTACCAGAAAATCAAGAACACCCCTCCCCAACCCCACCCCAGAAACGCTGCGATAACCTGCACCCCAGGCCCTCAAATGTCTTAACTAAAAGACTCTGTCTGCTCTTTCTTTCAGGGTCACTTTTTAGTAGATTACTTAAAAGATGCGAGTGTAACTGGGCCGAGCGAACCATGCGACCAGAGGGTGACAACAACAAGTTCGTTCCATCAGGTAATTTTGGCGCACTAACATGAACACGAAAAAAAAAGAAAAAACACAACCAAGTGTAAGAAATGACTATATTTCAAATTCACCTTCTATTTACCGTGTAATTGATGTGTTTTGAGACAACAGAAGCAGACATTTACGCATTAAAAAGGCAAGAAGGGACTTATAATCCAAGCCGATACAAAGACAAAATTGTAGCCTACGCTATGACTACAGAACGAAGAAAAGTGGAATCCACGAAGCTTCGCACATATTGTACCAAGAGGACCGCATGGTTTAATATTCCAAACAAAAAGGAATTGGAGACCCCCCCCTCCTCAAAAAAGAAAAAAAAAAAGAAAAAAAATCTCCGTATGACTCTTTGCTCTGTCTGATCTGAAAGATCGCATCTTTTGAAAAGTGTCTTTTATTTTTTATTTTGTGGACCGACCCCCTAAAATGGATTTTTTAAAGACAACAAAAAAATGAGAAAAAAACAACAACAAATGACTGAATATCTGCTACTGCACTTATCTGAAATATTTCTCTTCGAAAATCCGTTGCCAAGCGTGACTGAATGGGTGCTCTGGATGTAACTATGATAACGCTGCCATTTCCAAGCAGTGTTCTTTGGTAGGTTTTAATAATCAGACTCTGTAAAGTCGGCAATATAGATTCCTTAGATCAGATACTGATCTGAATTATTTACTTTATATTTTTCATCAAAATGACTTGTTTTAATATTTTATTGGGGATAACTCTGGACTGTTGCGAACGGTAATTTATTTTTCCCAAGACCTTGTATGCTGTTTTTTTTTTCTTTCCTGTTTTTTGTTGTTGTTCTTATTCGTTTTGTTTCATTTTGTATTATTATTATTTTAAAAAGGAGCACAAAATCAACAGAAACTGACATGGACAGTTGTTAGGTAATAAGGGTATATTTTGATGTGATAATTTGATTGTAATTTAATTTCAGTAGTGATTCCGTCAGAGATGATTGAGAACAATAAATTTGTTAGAATGAAATAACGTGGTCGTGTGTTGCATGTGGTAGCTGAAATTTATATCTAATATTTTCAAGACATAATTACACAAAGAATATGTTTAATGCCATTTCTATTAAATGGCTACCGCATCGTATGTTTATCAAGTGTTTTCATTTGAAGTTGGACTCGGTTATATGCTAAAGATTTTCATTCTTGACCTCGTGACCTTTATGTTCTTTTTCTTTTTTTGTTCATTGAACTTGATTCTTTTCCTTTTTTTAGTAGAAATACATGGTTTAAATATACACTGGAAAATAATCAACCCAATAAACGGGTTGTTTTCCCCCATAATGTTATGCTTAGTATAGTATGCAGAAGATCATATATATATTCATAGTCTGGAAGCATCTGCCCAGTGTTGCCTATCAAAAATGGTAATGTAGGATCTAAAACTGTAATGTACTCGAAAACATTTGCATTATTAGTTTGGACCAATTTCGTAATTGTGTGAGTTTTTTTCTCTCTTCATAAACAAGGCTACTCTCGCTGTTGTTAATTTATTTGTCTGTAGTACAGTGATACAGGCCTAATGCCGCTATATATTTTTAAACAAATATAAGCGTATACCTACCTCGGTTGCACATCCGTTCATCCTTTGTTTGATGTTAGTCTGGTAATTATTTCACGTAGTGTTTTCTTAAGCCTACATACAAAGTACAACCAGTGTTGTGTTGCTTTCTATAAAGTATGAGTTGTCCTAAGAAGGAGAGTTTTGCATCAAATTACTGCGCTGTGTCATTAAGAGTGGACTATATCGCTGCCATCATGGTCTCGTCTGCTTTAAACTTTTTCTTTGTGTTTGTGTGTGTGCGCGCGCGTGTGTGTGTGCGCGCGCGCGCGGTAAAAAAAGTACAAATTATGTTTCTCCAGGTGTTGATCTACCAGTTCTTACGTATTAATATACTGTTTGCCTGTTACCATTAATGTGTGTACCAACGAAACAGAACTATTGTCTGATTATACAGACTAGTGATGATTTTGTTGCGCTACAGGATAGGCTACGATAGCCTTTCCAAAAGGTTTTTATATGAAAGTTCCGCACCTCCTAAAACTCCGCTATTGTGAAAAGCTTTCCACATATTCTGTCGGATAATCGTCGTATAATGTGAACCCCAATAGCTTTATTTCAACACAGAAGCCCCTAGCGTTGTCTACCTACTCCCCGGCTTATTTTCTTTATCCATTGTTATTTGTAGCCTACTACTGTTCCGTTCACCTGTTTAAATATTCGTTGTCCCCTTCGCGGTCAGTATTATTTTTTTCCAAAACTTAAATCATCTATGACTTCAATTCTTTTTTCTGTCTTTTCTTGCACTAGACTGTAAGCCTACTGTGTAGGTACCTTCACGCTGTGATCGGGTCTGCCATTGTTATTGTAAACACTGCGCGCACGGTTTATGGCGTGGCAAGCTGACGTCTCATGGGCAAAACTGCAGAGAGCGATTTGTTTGGTTTGCTGGAATATTATGAGACTCGGATTGTTGTTGCTGTTGTTGCTGCTGTTGTTGTTGTTGTTATTATTATTATTATTATTATTATTATTATTATTATTAGTATTATTATTATTCCATTCTGGCTGTGAAATAAATACACTCGGTAAAATGCTAAGTGTTAAATGAACTCTTACAGTATACATGTGTAAGGAACCTATTGGACTCATATGTACTCTGTTAAGAGTTTAATTCACGCTGGACATTTTACTGTGCGTGCTTTTTCCTTAATATAACATACCCTAGCCCGCGTCTGGGAAGTTCATTGGCTACATTAATCATGCACATTCGTGTGCACTAACGCTCAGAGTATAGTCTTCTTCTTTATTGTATCAATAACCAAATACCAAATAGAGAAATAGCTTTAAAAAAAGGCCTATATATTTTTTATTTTATAAAATTGATCTTGCGTTGTATCGACAATTCTGCGTTTGAGCGCAGAATGCCTCACAGAAACGGGTGACGTCAGAGGGAGGGTTGTCTCGAGGCATTTGGTCGACACTGGCAATGCGTGAGCTGGACCACGAGCAATCACGATATAAGTTTAAATAATTTATACGTAGAAGATTCTAGAGTATGTTTACAATCGGGATGAATTGATACATAAATCATTAATTATATATATTATATAAAACCTGGAAAAATCAGAAAACACAATAAAAGCGTTGTAGACCTACCCTAGGCATTGACATTTCCATTGTGAAAGTCACCTAGCTAGGCTTCTGTCTAGCCAATACCCATTAAACACACTGGAATACCTAGGCTACTTTATAATGTTATTTTAATGTATTATTGATCAGATGTCAATACTATTGTTTTATTTTATTTTTGTGCAATACTGAGGCGCGTGCGGGATGTAGCCTATTCATAAGTGATTTTGTATTCCTTCTGTGTTCTGCAGTGTACATGCCGTGCGTAAATATTTTTCGTTGACTATACATACATTTTTCGTTTTTGTTTTCTGTTTTTCGTTTTAGGGGGTCAAGATATACCCTGGTCGCATGGTTTTTGCGAGTTGTTGCTTACCCAATCGCTTTCTCTAGTGGTGACTATTCAGCAAAATGCACAATCCTTTTCTCGTAGATTTAAATTTCGCGGATGATTTACCATACACTGGTTGCTAAGCAACTGAATTCAACCAGCTCTATAAGAATATGCATCGCGTTTCTAGGTTCTCATTAATAAAGATGCTGGTCACACACACACACACACACACACACATTTTTAATCATTCTGATTAGTGGAATTCCAACCCAGAATATAGTACGTTTTGTATTACTCTAAACTCCAGGTGGAAAACAAAAGTATGTCAATTCATCTATGTTAAAATTAAAGTCCTACTTCTACCAACATTTTGCTATAAAGCGTGTAGGCTATTGTGCCTTTTCTATAAGGCCAGTCGTATTCTTCTGAACAAACAGAATGAACTTGCATGAATGAAAGATATCTTCTATGAAAAACAATTGAGTATAACGAGTGCCAAAGCATAATGATAGCAAAGTATAGAAAGATCTGTGCTTAATTGTGAAAGATTTAGAAATATGAACGAAATAGCATGCTATTCCAGAATAAAATATAATATTTTGCTATATTTAATCACAAATAACACATTGTCCTCTCAGTTGTAGCTATAGGCCTGTTAACTAACTCACGTGGCACCCAGAAAGACAAGGTATTTAAGTCGGTGATTTATTCTTGTTAATAAATCTAAAGCAGTGGACCCTACCGTGAAGCATAAACACAGACACATGCAGTTGTGCCCCCCCCCCCCCCTATTAAAGGTAGCCCAGCCCACATTTCAGGCGCTAGTTCAGAATATTGTAGCCTGTAGCCTACTTCAAATCGCGGCCTTCGAAAAATCTATAGAAAAGATTAAGTAAACTCATCAATGCGACTTTTAAAGGAAATGCGTCTGTTGGTGATTTTTCTCCATCGACCTCAAAGTCCTACATTTTGTAAATGGTTTATGTTTTAAGGTGCGAATTGTTTTATTTTAAATGATAAAATGGCTTTTTTCACAAAAGTTTTTTTTTTCTTCCCCACGTAGGCTTTCACGTTGATTGTAAGCGAAATTGTGCATAGCCTACCTTTGTAGGCTACATCATTATGCTGTGACTATTTTAGCGCTCTTTCGTGGGCAATTAGACCACAGCATTAGCACGAGCCTTGTCATTGTCACCAGAGAGCGTCGTCTTATTCTCAACATGAAAGTTTTGATTTTGTAGCCATACCCACTTAATATGACTTTAATACCTGATAGAAGGAAGTGAGTGTTACGTGGTTTATCTTCGTTATCTCCCTGCTCCATAAAGCATGATTTTGAAGGGAGAATTCCAATTTGGATTATGCCCCTTATTCCCGAGATTCCGCTACACGGAAGTGAGCAGAATGCTACTTAAAACGTTTTGGGGGCACTTCACGAACTATAGTGAATATTTCACAATTCCAAGTGTAAGTGTTTGCGTTTACTCCTTTATAGGTGTTTCCCAGTGACAGCAGATGCATGTTTAGTGCTGAACTGAATGTATGTTATTTGTAAACAATACTTAATAACATATGAATTCAGCGCCGTAGCAGTTAAGAGTAAGGTTAATTATGTATTGACTGTTTCATTTGCGACACGGGGCATCATAACATTTCTTGGTGCATTGTAAGGAGAAACTCTGAAACTCTGCAAATATACGCTTATTAATGAAGATGGAGATACCCTATAGGTTTTGGTATTGTTAGATCGAATATAATTTTTAAAAAATTGAAATATTTTTTTACGTGTGTTTTCAGTTTTTCCATGGAAAAAAAAAAACTTCAGTTGACAGTTGATGTTAGTTCATGTGAGTTGACAAAAAACTTGGACGTTTGCAGTTAAATTAATGTCACTATTAAGTCCATGCAACTAGTGCAGTAGCTTTTATTATTATTATTATTATTATTATTATTAAATGGATATCAAGGCTTTGACAACCATTTATGAAAATGAGTCGTACTTCCGCAAAATGAAAAAAAAGAGTGCATTTTTGTAACGAATGTGCATTTTTGTGTCAAAATTCGGTGCCCAGATGATGATGATGATTATTGTTATTATTATTATTAGTTGTAGTAGTAGTGCTATATCTTTGTTAGCTAAAACATCTGCATTTTGCTCATTCTATCTAGAAGGGATTATTGTATTGAACATATTTTGTTTTATGAATATAATATATATGTTGTTCATTAGCGATCTGGCTCCAATTAGTTAAATAATGAAACAATAGAAAAGGGTATGTCGTTTTTATGGATCCACATTTTCTGGAATTGTTGTACGTTTCTGGCAAAAAAAACTAAAAAATAAAGATAGGCTAATAATCAAAAGTTGCAGATGCGTTTGACACACATATGAACACTGCAAAGCGCATTGTTGCAGATGTGTCATTTTTATACGTAGGCATATATATTTGTAGGTGGATAGACAGCTACTGCTACTACTGATGTTACTACAACTGTTTTAGATACTTCTTCCTCCTCTTCTTCGTCTTCTTTTGATTTGTATCAATTTGTTCACCGATGTCCCACGTCCCGCGTGTCGGTTGGTCACATACACATTAATGTTTTTTTGAAGTTATTTCAGATCACATGCACATTCACATTTTTATTTCAGATTTGTTTTTCTCAGTAAGGTTACGATGTATACGTATGCAGTTTCCTTTTCTCTTCTGAACGTTAAATTGATATTTTTAGTTTAAAATAGTCGATGTAATAGGCTACTATAGCAATAATATATACCGCAGTTCATATGAATTTGTGTATGTACTGGACGAGTAGAACGTAAATAGATTCATTTGGTCAAGAACGTTTCAAAAGTATCGATGGGGTCGGTCTGACGACTTAAGGAATGTCTCCCTGAATATTATTATTATTATTATTATTATTATTATTATTATTATTATTATTGACACTTTTCATCGATACTGTCTAACTCAAGAAGTGGTTCACAGTCCTGCTGTATTTTCTTTTTTATGTTTTACATTTCCCTGTCAAAATAAGTTATATTGTATGTGTCTTGGTTTGCCTCAAAAAATGTGGGCGAATACACATTAATAATGAATGGGTGTTGTTTCACCGTAGCCCCGCCAAGAATTCTGCGAATATTCCTCAGTGAAACCGCACTTTCAGACGCTTACTTTCAACTCTGTTCTTCTAAAACGGTTTGAAATTCCATTGTGGATTTAACCGCCTGTAGGTGTTCCTGTTTTCCATGAGAAGACTGGTTGTTCTGGCGTTTAGGGTCTTGATGAATTCACTCCAGCTATGAACATCTGAAAAACAATGAAATGTGTATTGAATGCACATAGAGTACTGTAGGCCTGTGTCAAGGGCTATACATAAACTGTGGAGGGCCAACTGGTAAGATTGAATAAACACTGTTCTGGCATAGCCCACTAGCATTTGAGGACATTTTACCTTTGAAGCAAATTCGATAAGAAGCCCTACAAATTCGAGCAGCAGCAACTGCAGCAGCAGCCGGAGCAGCAGTAGCAGCTACAACAACAACAACAACGTAATAATAATAATAATAATAATAATAATAATAATGTATTATTATTATTATTATTATTATTATTCGGTATGTTGTTGCTCAATCGTTTACTCCCCGTGCTTTCGAAAAAGTAGAACTTGGTCTCCAGGAGCTAGTGTCTTCTTTGTAAAGTGACAGCGTTCAGCCGGGGTTGTGTTCGATTATGTCATGGATAGAAACGTGTACACCGTGTATACTGTAACATTTGGATACTTAATATCACGAACGGGAAAACTATACATTATTCATCGTTCTCTGTAGTGAAAGAAATGTATCAGTGCAAACTTCTCATGGATAGGTCTATACAAAGCAGGGGATGGATTCTAGGGCACGTCTAATCACCTGGTCTGTCTCGTGCCTTAGTCGGTCGGAAGAGTAGATGTTAAGTATGTTCGTGTAATTTGGGGTCTGCAAATATAATTGAATTATTAAGCCTATTAGCAGCCTTTGAACGCAAGCATATTGTGGAAGCATGGAAGATGTGCTCAAAAACAGTGAATAGTAGCCCCAATACGTGTATATATTTATATATTTTAATCAAGGAAAAGGCAGCATGCGTTTGTGTGTGTGCGTGTGTGTGTGTGCGTGCGTGCGTGCGTGCGTGTGTGTGTGTGTGTGTGGCCGACTCTGATCAAATTATGATTATGAATGAAAACCTAGAAAAGCAACATGTACATTTGTAAACACCTACAAAATAAAAACTTAATAAATGGTTCAATGAGACAGGTGATACTCTCCATATGGTTTACCCTTGCATAATTTCTTCCCAATTTCCCTCCATCCTGAGGCAAAAGCCTGCTACTGTAAGAGCAGAACCGGCAGCAACAACTCAAGATGCTATGGCTCACTCTCACAGAGGAGCGTCTGCTTCCAACACTGAATGGGGATTTCCTATTCCTTGGAGAAATCTTCAAATAAAAAAAAAGTGATTAACCCTTTCAAGGTGGCGCCCTGCATTGCGAAAATCAACGAATACAAGCTCCACCACAGCTGACTTTACGCTGGTTATCCATCTCGACTCTGGCTACCGCGGTTATTAACTACAAGCGTGCTTATCCTGCCTTATCTCCTACACCGAAGATTCTTCCCGGCGTACGTGAACACTGAAGACGTCATCGCTACAGAAGCAATGCGGTTCTTAATATTCAAACGAAATTATTACTTAAAGGAGACTCGCCGCTCTCATATCCAGGTATGTAGTTTTTGGAATTTGGAGAATAAGCTTAATACTAAAGATAAAATAAAATTCACATTTATCTGTCTCGCCGTTAAAAACGGAGTCTCATGTATGAATCATACACAATTTTGGTTAGGCTACTTTTTACATCTCTGGGACTTGTGTTACTTAATTAAGTCTGAACAACTTCAGAGACAAATAGTAAGGAGTAAGTCTAGCATCATCATCTCAACAATCGTCATCATCATCAGCAGACACAACAACAGCAGGCCGTAGTGGCGATAGTGATAGTATAGTATAATATAAGTGTAAAAGAAGAAACTTACAGCAGGACGTTAGTGACAGTAATGGAAGTAGTGATTATTTAGAAGTATTTTTTTGTTTGTTTCGTCACCAGTAAGAAGTTAAAATATGTAAACGTCGTAGTGGGGGTTCGGGAAGGGGGGGGGTGGGGGGGGGTTGGAAGAAGTTTTTCTTCTTATACAGTTGTGGGGCATCTGTACACAACTGAACTAACTAGAGAGAGTTTTAAAAGCTGTACAAAATAATTGTTTGGAAACGCATAAACTGCATTGAATCATTTTCAATGGATTTATACATATATATATATATGCATGTTATCTTGGTAAAGCATTGTTTATTGCTAATTCTGTTTCAATGATTGGGTTTAGTGCTGTTCTCTATAGGGGTGGTCCTTGCATCAGCCCTCTGGGTTTTTTAAAACTTCTGCTGCACATTTTCTATTAATCACCGTGTTTCAACTAAGCATGAATCTACAATTGTATGCAAATACAGAATAAATAAGGATAAAGCATCAATGTTTAACTTCAATTGTAATTTTATGTGTAGGCTAGTCAGTACCCAAATACGTACACGATTTAAATGACACTTTACCGCCATCTGCTGGAATGAAAATTCTTAGCAAAATTGTAACAACAGTTAGGAAGTAAATAAATAAATAAACAAACAGTACGAGTAATGCATATTGATAAGATATTTATAATGTTTATTTTATTTCGGATTTTTGAAAGAAAGGCCAAACCTGATATTCATTTTGGTTTGCTAAAATATAACGAAGCACGCACGACATGATTTTTTAATTATTTATTATTATTCTTTTCTTTTGGTATGTTCAATTTGAACTGTTCAGCAAGTGATGAAAAATCTATGATTGCGTGTATTTGAGAAAGAGTACATACCGTTTTTCTTGCTTTGTAGTTCCTGTAAGAAGCAAGACTCAAGCGTTCATTTCCACAAACATATTTACATCACACTCCACTAATACTGTACTACCAGTTGTAATAGAAACAATAGCAGTAATTATAACAACAACAACAACAACAACAATAATAATAATAATAATAATAATAATAATAATAATAATATTAATAATAGCCTAATATCTAAAAGTAACATAATTAACTCGAATTTAACACCTATTTTACGTCATTAACAATTGCATTTTTTTGGTCACTTGCGTATGAATGGACAAGAAGTAAACTTTATTCTACGTGACTAAAATAAATTAAATGTAGCCTATATATTTTTTACAATTCGTTCAAAATTCCTCAGGGTTGAATCGGGAAGGTCTGTGAAGGAACGGTGATGACCACAAGTCGTGGGCTCCTAATTTTCCAGCTCGCTTGCTTCTATTTAATAGAAAATAGTATTTTACAATGTGCAACAACGCCGCTTGTTCAAGAGTCATTGCGGTATTTTATATTTCACCTGCTGATTTATCGCCACGCTACTTTCATATTGTTTGGTTCCAGTGGATTTGGCGCTTTGGAAAGAAGCATACTTTTTTTGTCTGAAACTTCCATTTTTTGTCAAATGAGTATCCATTTGGCTGTATTTCTACCAGTCTATGTTATGTCAATTACGGCCCGGTCTGTCAGTCATGATATAAATCTGAAATTGTGAGTGCGCGCGCGCACGCACACACACACACACACACTCTCTCTCTCTCTCTCTCTCTCTCTCTCTCTCTCTCTCTGTATGTGTATTTCAGCCACTTAATCACCAGTAGAACTAAATATCGTCGTGTCTGTCTGATTTCTGTATGCTGTATCCCATATGATATATAATCTTAATCTTTGAAATTATTATTGAATAATTTAAATAGTTTTGGCGACCTATTCTATTTAATTTCACAAAACGTCTGTATCCAGAGCAACTGCAATTATTTATTTATTTATGTATTTACTTATTTATTGTTATTTTTATTTTTTTGGCAGCGATGATATTAGGAACGTGTAGGTTCTGTTTTTATCCTTTTCTTTTTGGCGCGAAAATGCATGGTGCCCCAATGAAACGGACCAGTGTAACGCATTCCTTTTATAGGGGTTCATATGAAAATACCACATTTCACATGGGATGCTAGATACCTTTGATCAAAAAGCCTAAGTCTGTTTGATGGTGAAGAGTATGGGTAAGTTGGAACACTGACGCGTAAAGTATTAACTCTTAGTGGAATCCACGATCGAGGCCACATTTTCATTGTATAACTGAGTTTTCAAGACCTATATTCCACAGCAATGATTTTATTATTTCTGGGCAACTTAAATTGGTCGTTATTGGCCAACTATTAATAATACCCTACTACTAGGCCAATAATTAGACATTGTTATTGTTATTATTATTATTATTATTATTATTTACTAATAATAATAATAATAATAATAATAAATTATTGTGGGAAACAATGATTTAAACAGCAGCCCGCCGTTTTAGTACCGGCGTACTTACACTTGGAAATCAACTATTGAATTTCCACGAAGTCATACAGTGGAGTACAGTGTACGGTGAGATAATTTCTAACTGATGTTCGCATGTTCTGATAATTCTGATAAGTTCGCGTGATCGATACGTCATAATTATTCAGCTGCTAAAAGAACGACTACCTGTTTGCGGAAAAAAAAAAAAAACATGACGCTTGAAACAAAAGTTGCGTGTTAAAGTTTTCATGATACCCTTCCTCATGCCGGCGCAGCCCAATGTGCGTAATGGGGTGTTTAGGTACATATTTTACAACCTTATGAGTTTAATCCTTAATATTACATTTTATTTGTTGAACATAATCAAGACATGTCCGAATCTTTTCCCTTATATTCTAGCTTTAAACACGACCATTGACGTGTCTGTCAAATTAATAACAAAAAAGATTACTTTTTTGGGAAACACATTACTTCCTTTGGAATACAATACTTATTTAAGCTACATTAGCTTGAGTATATTTGAGCATTTTTTGTATAATAATGCACCTTTTATAGATGCAACATTGTGGTTTAAAAAAAAAGGATATTGTAAAACATTGTAAAAAAAAACAAAAAAAAAACATTTCCATTTCGTTCACCTTTCAGTAGGAGCTTTTGGGCATTAAAAATACATTATTTCATGTGACAATGCTGAAAACTGCATAATACTTTTAAAACAGTTCCACATACTCTAGATACCAAAGTAATTATTTCTGGTAATTATTATTTTCAATCGTATCAGTGCTCATTTTTACTGAGTCTGTAAACTGCTGACACAAATCCACACAAATGTATGCAATTTTCAAAGTTCATAGCTATACCGCAAGGCCCATGCAACAGACTTTTAAGCGCAAGCAGCTGATTGGATGAGAGCCACATGCACACAGCATCAAATCTAATGAGGACTGAAGGCAAAGAGATTCCCCCCTGTGTCGTGTGGATGTGCGTTATACTGCATACTGTTCCCTTGGATGGTCTTACAGCATAAATTGCGCTCCTGTCAGAGATCTCCGTTGTTCATGCAGGATGAGGCATGCACTCTCTCAATTCTCATCACCGTACAACTCGCTTGCTACTGTTTGCATGTGCTGCATGGCTTCCTTGTTTTCTTTTTTTTTTCCGGTACACTTGCATTGTACGCTTTGTTCGCCCTCAGCTTCCGTCCGAGCGTGCTGCAGTTAGTTCGCGTTTGCTTCATGTGCTATGCTACTTGCCTGTGAGGAGGGCTACGCAGATGTCTGTGTGCTTGTCAGTTTCGACACTGCCTCCCAGTCTCAGTGTTCTGCGTTGCCTTCTCACTACTGTGCTGTATGATTACACCTGCTTGAGGAAGGTGGAAACTCTAACATCAGGAAGCTTACGACTGCTCATTAGTTACCATGGAGACAGCAATGCTACCACAACACCTTGATACCTCTTGATATGTAAAAATGACCTCCAGACAAGTTGTTGTTGTTGTTGTTGTTGTTGTTGAAATAGTTTTGTTGTTGTTCTTCGTCTTTTTCTTCTCCTTCTTCTTCTTCTTCTTCTTCTTCTTATTATTATTATTATTATTATTATTAATAATAATAAAAAATAAAAAAATAAAAATAATAATAATTGTCTGTGGCTTTGTCCTCAGTTTCACATCCTTTAGCCCTGAAGTGAGCTCCTTTTCCCTGCCTCTGATTCCTCTGTAAGACCACTGCTACCTGGACGTGCGCCTGTGACCGCACGCAGCCCTGACTCGGTGTAGGCCAGACACTAAGCCAGGCAAACGCATTAGCCCTCAGCCGAAGGATGACAGGTATCACAGGAATAAGCATTCCACTGAGGGAGCGAAGCCCCCCCCCCCCCCCACCGCCCCGAATGTAACAAGGGTCCCTGACACGTTTGCTCTTTAACCTAATCCACGAATGATCAATCATCCGATTCACAATTCACAGAGGAGAGAGGAGAGCAGACGTGCAAACGTAAATATCCTCCCAAACAAACCTCTTTAAAACCTCTGCACACATACCCCCCCCCCCGCCCCACCTGACCCAGCACAGCAAATAGACCATTATATTTCTACTATTTCTTTTTTTAATTTGGTGGACTATAATACATTAAAAAAAAAAATACATTTCCTGACAAAAACCAAGTCAGTTTCAAATGGAAACGATCCCTGTTGCAGATTAGTTACATTTTATTAGGCCTGTTCTCTGGTCCCTTGTGTCCTGTGACTCTCAGCGATGAGGAAACAGATTTAAGCAGGCGTGCGACGTGTCGCCCGTGCATTAGCATTACTATAAGCTGCAATTATGGACTGCTCAGTGCTCATGTGGGTAACTGCTTCAGAACAGCTCTGGTGGCTGCCCCGCACTGACGTGGATCCACACGGATCCGGTGATTGCTGGGAGTCACTTGCCTTGTGAACGACTGGCCAGATTCTGCATTGGCACGTACTGGACTGTCCTGCTACATGCCTGAGAGGGATGATGCATGCTCCTAAAAGCCTGAAACCATGCGCAGTCGTCTGGGCATGAGGTTTTGTGATGTGAGTTTAGATGCTGTGGTTTAGATCAGTGGCAGACATGCAGCCATTGTGCTTTTTGGTCACATTCGGGTTACGGGTCTTGTTGGAGGCCTAACACAACACCCCCCACCCCCCAAAATTCCAGGAAGCAAAAGTAAGCGCTGTTTTCAACCCAGTATCACTATGGCGATTTTGCAGAAGGTGGCGTGAGTTGCTTCTCTGTTCCTCTGAATCCAGGGGAGTCAACTCCAAGCTCAATTAATCACTACAATCTGTGACCCAACCTCCCCCACCCCCCACCCCCCCCTTGCCACCCTACCCGTCTGGCACAAAATGTAAAACAGGACCCCCTCCCATATCAATAGAATAAATTCCCCCAAACGGAGGCGATCGATGGCCGGTGGGAACGCTGACGGATCAATGACGAGGCTGTCCGGGGGCCCGTCCTCGGGGGGGCCCCGTGACATCTCCTGCCACGCGCCCGCCGCAGCTCCGCGGCGCTCCGCCAAGAGGTCAGCTATCCCAGCAGGCCATTCACTTCAGCGGCAGTTACCAAGGTGACAGCATGTCAGAGCGGCCCCCGTGTCCTGGAGGGAGCTTTGGAAGCCGAGGCATCACTGCCTCTGATGGATTTGTCAATAATACTTAGTCTGGGAGGAGCAGGGCTCACGCACAGGCACACAGACACACACACACACACATGCGCGCACACACACACACACACACACGCACACAAGCTAAACGCTGGAAGGCTAATCTCATTGTTTAAGGAGACGTGTGTGTCTGCATACACGCGTGGATTAAGCAGCGGTAACCGCAGGGTAGCGCACACACAGGCAGGCGGATTTACTGTACACTTTAAGCCGAAAGCGTAAAAACACAACAGGGGAAGACTACCTGCAAAACAGCATAAAGGATAAGAAGTAAGAAAGAAACAGACAGACAGACAGACAGACAGAGAAGGAGAAGGAGAGAAGGAGAGAGAGAGAGAGAGAGTGAGAGAGAGAGAGAAAGAGAGAGAGAGAGAGAGAGAGAGAGAGAGAGAGAGAGAGAGAGAGAGAAAAGGTTGGGCTCCCTGGCTTAGAATCTCATTAAACAGAGAAGGATTTGAAGCGGAGTGAAAATCACTACCGTTCGCTGAGAGGGGAAAGAGGGTTGCAGTTTAACCATTTATGTTTTTTCACTTGGTTTAATACATTACTTAGAATTGGACACATCTGAAGTTAGGTATTATCCCTTAAGCCCAGAGACGGATGGATCATTGCGAATTGCTAGCAGCATGCCTCTTAAACTGTTGGAATTCAAATAGCCATCCCTTGACACGTACAAACACAGCCACTTGCTCCCTCTCCCCTTCCTCTAATTCCATCTGTCTTTAGATGGAGTCCTGTGATTGTGAGAAATGCATGAATTCTAGGGCGCTGGTCTCCAGTTCATCTCTTACACCTGTATGTTTTCTGGCTCATTGTGTTTCCTTTTTGGAGTTAAAGTGGTTGTTTGTGTGTGTGTGTGTGTGTGTGTGTGTATGTGTGAGACATGATAAACATTCTGTTTATATTAGATGGCCATTACCCTTAAACATTAACAGGTGCAATAACTACTCTCTGTTTGTCTCGGCAGTTGTCAATAATTATGCAGAAGGCTACTTTGCAGAAGTGCAAAATTAGGGAAACTAAGTCTGGTCATATGAGTACGGATTGATGTATTGAAACATTTGATTTGGTAAACATGTAACAAAGCCATAATTGTCTTCAATGTAAGAAATGCTATATGAATGATTTAATTCACATTTTATTACTACTACCACAGTGTATCTTATAAATTCTACCATACAGATTTTCAGTGGCAAGACATCCTTCTCTGTAAGAGGACACCTATTTGTTTTAGACATGAACATTGACTGCAGGCTTTTAGATCTGGGCCCATATTTAAAAATGAGGAGGAGTGCTGATCTCGGATCAGCTTTGTCCTCTTTCACATAATGGATCAGGTCTGCATATTGAAATGGAAAACCTGGTCCCAGAGCAGCCGTGAGGCACACCATGAACACAAACCCTGATTTCTGTCGCGTTTGCGTAGATCCACTAATTTGTGAACCATTTGAATGACTCATTCCATCCTCCGAGTGTCCTATATCAGCCCTTCTCATATTCATTTTTTTATTTATTTTGAAGAGTGTCATCGAAAGACAAGGTTTTTTTTTTTTTTTCCATCGCGTGTGCTGCATTGTGCCATTGCTGTACTTGTTATGGAAAACACCAGTTTAAATGCTTTGCTGCATTTGCTTTTCCCCTCGCGCGGACTTGGCCAGCGCCCGTCGCGGGGCAGGTTAAATACAGTCGGCTGTCTCGCGCGTGCCCGCAGTAAACATCCCCCGAATGCCAATCAAATCAGGTTGGAAGCGGAGCGGCCCTTTTCAGACCGTTTGATTATAGGCCTTGATGGGGCTCTCCCGTCTCCACAGCCGGTCATTTGTGAATGAATCTCACCTGGCAATCACGGCCTTCTTACCTCAGGTGATTGCCGAGTTCCAGGTCAAGTACGCCATCTCTAATCATCGCGGGTCTCCCGGTTTAGTTCCCCTTCAAAGCCGCGCTCTGTTTATCGCAAAATGAGAAAGAGAAGCCCCGCAGATTACAGCGAGACCCTTCCTGGGTCTTAGCACTGTAAATAAGGGAGGTTAGCCGTAAATGACTAGATAGAAGGCATTTAAAGTTTCCATCGTAAGACGCGTAGTATCCTCTCAGACGGCGGGCTCCCGAATCTGGGGTGTGGGGGAGGGGGAGTCTCCAGATCTGCAGAGTTGTACAGCAACCTAGCAATGTTCACATGCAGATATTAATACATGTTATTTATGTATTTATTATTATATCTATTTTAATTCACAGAGCAAAAAAACATAGCATGATATTTGTATGATCAAATGGTTTCATCCAAATTCTGAAACACAAAGATAACATGCAGAAAGTAAGCTGTACCCCTTATAAATGTCTGACAAAAAATACTCATTTTATTTGGAGTGAAATCTTGAGACTTTTCCAAGATATGGCAATATTAGTGGTGATCATTGAACTTAATGCAGAGTACTGAAAACTAGTAGCACAATAGAACCCTCCACAGACTACAGTGAGCTCTGTAATTACACCTAGTAAGGACTGTACAACAGAGAGAGGCACGGGGAAAGAGAGAGAGAGAAAGAAAGAGAGAAAGAGAGGGAGAGAGGGAGAAAGAGAGAACTAAGCACAAGCTGAACTGTACATGTTGTGTGCAGATTTGTAAAATGTGCTGCATTATAAATAGCAGCCTGAGTCATTTAAGAGCGTTTTCTCGCTGAAATAAAAGTAATTAATTGGTGTAATACACAAAGGACATAATTATCTTTTTGGGAAACTGGCACATATTTAATTACTGGTAATTGTTCTCCAAACCTTGTTCAGAAGTGTTGTACACTAGACAGTTATTATGCATTGTGTACTAATCCCACGTTTGATTCTCAGTCATTAGGGCCTGCATATCAAAGCAGTGGAATAAATGCAGCAGTATATCGGGAGAAAGCGGGCTCACACACAAGCATATATACCCGCCCCCCCCCAGCCAGCCCCCACCCCCGCCGAATGTAACATGTTTATTTGTGCACTTGTCCTCCGGCGATAACCCATCCTCTCCGTATGTGTTAATGATTGCAGTTTTATACCTTTTTATAACAAAGGAAACAAATACTGATTAACAGAACTTCCTGTGAATTGCCGTCCCGGTTCCTCGGCGTGCCGGTGACGCGGCTACGCTTGGCCCGCGGCGCTGGAAAAGCGGAGGCGCGGGGAGAGGGAGAGAGAGAGAGAGAGCGAGCGAGAGAGAGCGAGAGAGAGAGAGAGAGAGCGAGCGAGCGAGCGCGGCGGCTGCGGCGGCGGCTTTGTCTGGAACTCTCCGAGATGAGAACGGGGGGCTTAATAAGTAAACAGAGAGGGATAATAAGGCGTCTCTGATCCCCAGCTTATTTGCGGACCCGGCTCCTTTTAAGCAGTCGTAGCTGATTAGCCCCGGCCGATTGTACCTTGTAATTGCGGTGCCTTGACCCCCTCCAGGCAAATATTAGATTTTAGTCGTTTAACCTTTGCGGTCCTCGGAGCGGATAAATTGCCTGAGCAGATGTTGGGGGGCCCAGCGGTGGCCCCATTGTTTGCCGATCCACGGGGACCACATCTCCAGCCTGCGGGCCGTGCATTCTATCAGTCGTCCATGAGCCATGTTATTGAGGGTTTTTTTTTTGTTCTTTTTGTTTTTGTCGTTTTGCTTGTCACTTCAAAAAATTTCACACGGGTTCATATTCCAGATATGGCATTTCAGGGCAGTCTTTTCAACTGTACCCACCTCAACTGTAACTGTAATGTGGTGCAGAGACACACTACTGTCTGTTGTGTATCGCAGTTTCTAGCTATTGTTTCATGTTTTCGCTGATAGAGAGGTGTCAATATTAATTCTCGGTATTACTTTAGTTTCTGTCATTTTGTTTGCCCGGAAACGTTGGCTTGTTATGGATCAACACGATGGGATCTCAGCAAAGGAATTTTCTTTCGGGTTAAAATGTCAATCAATCAATCAATCAGCCAATCAATCACTCCAACAACTGTGCAACATGTCCCTGTACAGTTTTCAGGATAATTCCCATTCTCTATGCCAGTCAGTGTAGCTGTATTTTAGTCCCCACAGAATGACTTTCTATAAAATCCATTTAAGGCTTTGCAGTATTTTTAAGCATACTTACTTGCTTAGGAAGCTCTCTAATCCAAGGCAACTAAGCTTTTAGTTTACATAATATCCTTTTGTATATGTGCATATTTTATTTATCTATATTTTCCTTCCTGTTTTCCTGTGCTCTGTGGCACAATGGTTCTGAGTCACCTGGGAGTCAAACCAAAAACATTTTGGTTACAAGCCCAGTTTTAAGGGCTTCTGGCTTTTTTAAAATCAGTGGTATGAGGGGAATCATCATCTCTGAGATCATCTACCTTTGCCTTCTTCCCCCAGATATAACCTGGAAATGTCACCCCAACAGGGGCTCCTGCAGGAAGGACTCACAGATGCATACGGCTTTTTGTGGGTTTTTTTGAGCAGCTATTTGATTCAGTCATCGTTTGAGCATTTGAAACACGGTGCAGCCCAGTGTTCCACAACAGAAACCATATTGCAGACCACATTGAACAACAGACTGAGATCCTCAGAACGCGGGCCCGGGTTCTGTTGCGAGCGGGACCCTCGACGGGATTTCTGTTTGTTGCGACTCGGAGCTGAATCACAGCTAGAATCATTAAAGGCTCGCTGCGTTTGATGGATTTCCAAAGCGGGGACCGCGGAGCACGCTGGAGCTGCTTAAGCGTGATGAATCTCCCCGCGATTCGCTCGTGAGTCGTCCGCCTCTCATTCCGTGTGAAGGAAGTCCCTTTTCTGCGTGTCTGGAGGCAGTGAATCAACATTGCACCAAAGCAATAACCTTCTCAAATGTCTGAGTAGATTCAGCGGTTTTCTCAAATGAACGAATGGGAGTTAAGGATGTCTTCCAAGCAGAAGAATTACATTCATATTTGCACTGGAGTGGAAGCTCTCCATTGCTTCACCTTTGACTGCTTGTCTGTCAGGATCCAAGGGGATTCTAACCCAGGGGTGGCCAGTGCCAGCTCCGAAGAGCCATGGAGTCTGCAGGTTTTGTTTTCAGCTTAAATTAACCAATTAACCAATTATGACCCAATAAACCAGGTAAGGGGAATTACAGGTTTAAGAAACGACCTCTAATTGATCAATTATGTGCTGAGTAACAATAGAAACAAGCACACCAGGTGGTTCTCCAGGACCAGAGTTTGGGGACCTCTGCTTCATTAAAATGTGGACTCCCCAGGACATTGGACAATGGGAGGTCCTGGCCTCCAGCCCTGGGAACAGCGCTGGTTCTATACCCATAAGCAGGGTTCTTTAACGGTATTAATCCAGTACAGACACTGATGTATGAATGTGTCACCAGATATGCCATTAAAGGATAACAACACCCACAGTGCAGCTCCCACCAGACCAATCAGAGTAGAGGACATCCACATGGCCCCAATGTCCAGGATGTGGCACATGCAGAGGGAGCTAATTACACCACACCACAAAGCTGAGTTCAGCCTAATTAAATGCTGTCGGCTACCTCGGTTGTGGCTGAATCAGAGCAAGAGTTATTCAGCTGTGTGTGTGTATGTGCGTGAGTGTGCGTGTGTGTGTGTGTGTGTGCGTGTGTGTGTGTGTGTGTGGCACTGCAATCCATGACAGGGTGGAGTCTCACACCACAAAACCTCACAGGAGCTCCTTCTGAGGTGAAATTAATAAAAACATTTGCGAATGCGTATCGAGGCACATGTGTATACATGCACACACACACACACACACACACACACACACACACACACACACACACACACACACACACACACACACACACACACACAGTGCAAAGACATACATGTGCTCACCTCACGTGCACAACGAAACTATTGCCAAAACATTACAGAATATGCACACTCGAGAATTCTAATTTGATAAACACACACCTCAACCTGTCCCTGATTCACACCACTTGCCAACTCTCACACATGTATGTGCAAGCTCCCCAACTCCAGCTCGCATAGAACACCAGGCCTTACACACTGGAGGGGGGGGGAGGGTTTAGTGACAAGAGACCCAGCACATATTCATCCTCTCTGTGAATGACAGCTCTTAATGGACCGTACCATGTTAAACGCAAACTCCTGAGACCTCCTTCATTCAAAGACCTGCCACAGAGAAATGGGATTTTTTTCTCTGTGGAGGAGGGAGGGGAGAATGTGGTACGGGCCAAATGTAAGGGGAGAAGGAGCACCTGTGCGCATGCTGAGGACATTATGCAAAACCGTTTAGGGGACAGGGTGGGGAGGAAGTTTTTCTTGGGCCCTTCTCAAATATTCCCTCGTAATGATTTCCTTCCCTCCGCAGCAACGGGGACCCCGCTGTCCGAGCCGGGAGAGGAGAATAATGAGAAACAAAACATGAAACATGAGGAAGAGAGGGATGGATTTTCACCCTGCCGAAAAGCTGAATCGCAGAGAGGCCTCCAAATTGGTTCCACGCAGGAGGGGGGGAGCTCAGAGGGGCAGAGAAGTTTTGGAGATGAACCGCTAGGGAAGACCTAAGAGTGGACCTGCCCTCTGGCGGAACCACAGTACACACACATAGCCAGGGACTCCGCCATCTGCTCCACATCATGCGCAGTACCACTCCTGTCCTACCGGTGGCAGTGTGGTGTAATTGTGCAGGAAATGGTAATGGTGATGGAGCTCGGCGTGTAGCCTAAAGGTTTCAGGTTTTGTTCCAAGTCGTTGTGCTCAAGCTGCGTTGCCTAAATTGCTTCAGTATATTCCCAGCCGTATGAATGAGTATGAAGTAAAAATGAAAAAAAAAAACACTGTCTAAGTCACTCTGGATAAGAGCATCTGCTAATTACATGTAATTTAATGTACTGTTCTATTTGAGCAGCTCTATGCACATTGAATTAGCCTCTGAGAAGCTGTCCCTCTGCATCCACCCTTTAGATTCAGCCTCAGCCCAGCTGTGTGGAGGTATCCTTCTTTACTGGGACACAGTGACTTTCACCAGAAGAGCGGGCAGCTTGAGGCACAAGGCTTCGCTCCTCTGACAGAGCTCACACGCGTGCCTCACTGGGCTTCCTCTCATCCCCAGCGATTTCGAACCGCAGAGATTTCATCCGTCCCAAAGCAGCAGCGTAAATTTTCCACATAAATCAACCAACGCGCTCTGCAGAAAATCACTCTGCCGAGCAGCCGAGATAGAGAGAGGTGGAGAGAGAGAGAGGGAGCGAGAGATAGAGACGGGAAGAGCGAGAGGGAGAAAGAGAGATTGGGAGAGGACACAGAGCGGGGGAACAGAGGGAACGATAAAGAGAATGAACAGAGAACGGATCGCATATTGCTTCATCCCGGGGTGGAGAGGACCGTGCGAGTGTGTGTTCATGCACCCCCTCCACCTCCACCCCCACCCCCACCGCCACCGCACCCCTCGCTCCGGAGACTTCCACAGTGAGAGGCAGTTAAACGCTTTACTGGTCTGAATCACTTTATCCACTTTAGCCCGGGCGGCGAGGGGGGGGGGGGGTCCCGGGAGGGCCAGTCGCGCCGGGGGCCGACCCGACGGGACAGACACCGTATCTCTGGACATTGACGGCGTGGGGGTGGGGGGGCGAGGGGGGGGGGGTGGGGGGGTTCAAGCTGACGGCAGGGAAGGAGCCGGTCTCGCACCGCCAGAAGCGTTCGGTAATTAGCCCGGAATTGATGAAGCCCCGATCCAGCAGGTAATCGCCTGCGGGCTCAACTTTTTCTCCCCACCTCTGCAAAAAAAAGTCTCTGTTCATTAATTGTCCTTCTCCCCCTTCCCCCCTCCCCCCCCCTTTTTTTGTGTGCACATTGTGTGCAAATTAATCTTTGATTTGTGCACTGGCCTCGGTAATGGGGAAGGGATTCTTCAGCTCATCAGAGACCGCGGGTCCCGGCTAAGCATCTTTCGCCGGCTCTGGCCGAAGCCCGTCGCGGTCGGGAAACGGCCGCGCCGCTCTGGCTGGAGCGCCGAGCGCGAGCCGGGTCCGGAGCGACCGTCAGATGGTCCACTCGCGGGGCCCGGGTTTGGCAGCCGCCGCAGGTCTGGTCCTAATGTGGACATGTGGCCACGAGCTCGCTTCCAGCTCGCAATCTCTGAGACTCATGTTTGCAATATTGTGTCATTTTAACTGGAGCGGCTCAGCTCAAAACAACATCTCTTTGATCAGTCGTTCATTAAATTTGCCTATGCTTTGAGTTGAACAAAACAGAACAATACATAATTACCTATTAATATATTTGTGAAATATATACCAAAAGTAAAATAGAATAATTAAAATCACACACAAAGGATTCTTAGTAGAATGTTATTAGATGTGCTTATTAGCATAAAGCATGAGAATATCAGCAGGTTAAGAATTTTATATATCTATATATATATTTATAGTTTTCATAGTTTTCTCTTTAGAAAGCATCATTATGACAGTGTCTCAGTTCTTTACAAATATAATTGAATTTAATAGAATCCCAGTCATCTTTACAGCAAATACTCACATGTAAATCGATACATGCTGGCCCACATGGGATTCAAACCCACTGCCCTCAGAAGCTTAAGCTAGTGCACTGACCACACCCCCGCTCCCCCCAGGACCAACCAGAGCAGCAGAATCTGAAGCTATCGCACACCGATCTTGCACTGCAACACTGAACCTCCTTCCCCTTGAAACGCAGCCAGTGCCTCCCAGCCTAATCAGCCTGTTGAGATATCTCCACACTCGAAACGATACAGACCCTAATTACGGAGGTTCGAGTTGGGCAGGGGACCCACGGATGGCATGATGTAGAGCAACACAGTAACGCGCAAGGCCTGGGCACTCCCGGGCCCTCTCAAGCCCTGCCCCGCCCCTGTCCCTCCCCCAAACCAGGCCAGGCACCGGGCCCCGGTGCCTCGTCTGTCACGCAAGTGGGGGTGGGGCAAATTAGTTTGCAAATGTGCCACAGGGTGCTGGCCCCGGGCCCGATCCATTAGTTAGTGCATTACGGATGCACACAGCTAGTCCCGCACCTTCGTCCCCGAAGCACAGCGCCTCTCTAATTGAGCAGAAGCTAACCTAAGCAGCGTGACCACTCTGGGCCCTTTCCACTTCAGCGTGAGCCTGCGAGCTGCAAAGACCCACCACCACACCGTTCAGAACGTAGAGCAATTCCCAGCCCTACCCAGTCCAAAAGATTATGGAGAATGCATGTTGGAAGTTTAAATAGAGATTCAGGAGAGAGTGTTTCACAGGACCCCTATTGGCACAACCTCAAAACGATGGTAGAGGCTGGCAATTCACTCCAAGTCCAATGGCGATTCCGTTTCCACAACCCAAGACCAAACACGTGGCTGTTTTTGTCAATAAAACTCCTTAAAAGGCGTATAATTCGTCCTGGAATTGATTCGCTGAATTGAACAATGAATAGCGTTGTCACCTCACAGCAAGAAAGTACAGAGTTTGAATCCTGACCGAGGGCCTCTCTGTGTGAAGTTTGTATGTTCTCCCTGTGTCCACGTGGGTTTCCGTTTCATGTACTCCAGTCACCCACTCAGCAGACTGGAGATTCAGGCCTGAGCACAGCACTAGCTAGAGTGTGTGCTCTGTTTTGGTCTAACATTTTTGGGCACATAAACTGGTCGTTGGACAAACATCATGAATTCCTCTGGAAAGGGGCGTGTGTGCACTTATGCTACGAGAGATCATTCACCTATACACACACACACAAGCGCACATGCATGCACGCAAGCACACACACACTCACACACTCCCAAGTCCCTGGTATGGCTCCTGTCCAGCATAGCTTTCTGAACTCTGAAGTCAGGGTGGACATAATGAGTCTGTCGTAGAGGGAGATTCTTCTTCTCTGTCAGTCGATAGAGGACAGAGGAATATTTCAACTGCTTTCTACACTTTCAGGGAGTGAAAAAAAGAATAAGGTGGAAAAAGAGGAGGAAGAGAGCTCGCTAATTTCCAATCAAACAAAACTTTTTCAAGGAAAAGCTATTGCTGTACACATCTGTGTTTTCAAGGTTTTGTAAGATACTGATGAGTGTGTGCTTTGCAGTGGGACTTCTAGTTTGTGTGTATTCAGTAAGTGCGTCCGCAGTGAGATACTTCCAGGCGAGTATCAGTGTAAGTGTGTTTACAGTGAGACTGTTGTCTGTTTGTGTACAGTAATTGTGTGTTTTGCAGTGAGTGAGACACTAGTCTGTGTGTATACAGTGAGTGTGTGTTTTGCAGTGAGACACTAGTCTGTGTGTATACAGTGAGTGTGTGTTTTGCAGTGAGACACTAGTATGTGTATATACAGTAAGTGTGTGTTTTCCACAGGGACACTAGTCTGTATGTACAGCAAATGAGTGCTTTTTCTGAGATGAGCACTGCCTTTGTGTGTTGCTGTGTGTTTGTGGAGAGCTGTTGTTCTCTCCTCCAGGGCGCAGTGCCGCTGGCTCTCCTGCACCTCCCTGGCTCTCTCTTGCACCTCCCTGGCTCTCCTGCACCTCCCCAGCCACAGCCCACCAATCTCCCTCAGGCTAATTTTTCCAATCAGTGCTCCTACTCCCCAGATAAGGAGCTAATCAGTCCTGGCTTGTGTACATGTCACTCCCCCCTCAAGAGAAAGGGAGAGAGAGTGTGAAAGCGAGAGAGAGAGAGAGAGAGAGCGTGAGAGAAAGAGAAAGTGATTGAGAGAGTGAGAGAGAGCATGAGAGAAAGGGGGAGGGATTGCAAGAGAGAGAGAAAGAGAGAGTGCCCTAGGACATATACTACTGCACACTAAAGCTGGCTATGCCTGTGTGGAGGGTTCCCGCCCCCTTCCTTTTCCCTCTTCTTCAAATCAGTTCTGCCGTTCCACACCTCTCACTGAAGCCTTCTGCTCTTCGCTTCCCCTTTGCTGTTTTCCTTATAAAAAGAATGCTTTATTCTCTTGCTCAAACACAAGCTATAGAAGAAATAAATCTTGGCTGGGCTGTGTGAAAAACAATTCAAACAGTGCACTCGGCAGGGTCGATTCTAAGCATTGGAATCAAAGGCGTTGGCCGAGGTCACTGTCCGTGTGGAGGGGGGGGCATAATAAATCAATCAATAAATCATTAAAGTCAAATAAAGCAGTACCTGATGATCGAGGTTTCGGAGGAAAACCCACAAACAGTAAAATGTCCAGTGTCAATTCAACTCTTTACAGATAACATTTGGTCCCACATTCCAGAGTTGAATTAACACTGTTAGAGTTGAATTGAACACTGGACATTTTACAGTGCGCCCGTGAGTTACGTACTAAGCCAGCCCCTGAAACACCTCTGACAGCCGCCCCTCTCTCCTGACAAACGGCATCACTCTCTGACGTGCCCCTTAGCCAGCAGCAGGCTCACACAACGATAAGTCAAAGAGCATCGGAGACGCAGACCCGAGGGTCAACGGGTTCCAGCCTGGAGCGCCACGGCTGGCAGCCGATCTCAGCTCCTTCGTGGAATCCACAGATTTCGTCCTCCGTAAACAGGGGCCCGCTTTGCTCAAAGAGGGGTTTTGTGTCGGGCGAAATGTACACGGAATTCCCTAACGTCCCCCCGACGCACACCCCAGGTTTCCTGTCTGAATCCCAGAATTCTCGCCGATTTCGAGGAGGGGTGAGCGAAACCCTCCGCGGTTCTGTAACGCGAAATTGAATCAAGCGAAGTTTGGTGTCAGCGGAGTTTCAAGGCACAAAGGGACTGTCTCCGCCGAATATATTAATTAGGATCGCAGTTCTTCATTAGACATCAGCTTTAATTAAATGATGTCAGTTTAATTATGGGATTTACATAAGACTGTTATAATTGCTTGAAATGAACACCTCTCGGAGGCAACAGTGAACGCTAAGCGATGGCAAGTGCATGCGTTAGGACCGTGTTTCTGGACCCTACTGTTTCAGGTCATAAATATCCAAACCGCATGGCCTGAGAACTTTCCACACATTAACTTTCCAGTCAATGTGTATTTTTGACCGCAGGCCAGAACACACACACACACACACACACACACAAACAAAAACACACACATACACGCAAATAAACACACACACGCACACACATACATGCAAATACACACACATACACACACACACACATGCTCGCACACACACAAACACACACTCACACACACACAGCGCAGTGCAGGGCAGAGTGGCTGTTAGCCAAGGTTCCCCTGTTCCCTTTATTAAAAATGGTTGGGAGAGCTTGGCAGAAAAATCAAAGCTTGGGTTGCGGATCATTACTCACCAGTGTATCTGTCACGCTGCGGCACCCCAACTTTCAGCGCCACACCGAGGCCTCAGATGAATGTTGTGACTTCAGTCGTCTGTTCAGGAAGGAGCCCGTGGAACTCTCACCTGCCGGGGAATGAAAAGCCCTGGGGAAATAAGGAGGGATGTTGATAAGTACAAACAAACAACACACACACACAAGGACACACACACACACAAGTGCGCTCGCACACACACACACAAACACACACACAAACACACGCACACACGCACACACACGCAGACAGCGAGAGAGAGAGAGAGAGAGAGAGCGATCAGCCCAAGGCTTATCAGAAGAGACAGTGCTCCTGGTCAGGTCTGTTCTTGTGTGACACTGTCTGTATGCTGTGTGTGAGGGGTTTTAAATGAGTCCTGGTGAGTGTTCACCGTTTCTCTCTGCTTGTCACTGAGAACAGCTCCACTCCAGCGAATACAACAGTCTCCACGCACACACCATGACGGCTACATGAGCAACGACAACAAAGAGCATCAACAGCACCCAGATCTGTGTCTCATTATCCACTGTCACCATCCAAATCCACCGAGCCGGCCCGATCCGTGTGACCTCGGTTGAAATTGCACAACTCTGTGCAGAATACTGCCCCCAAGTGGGTACAAAAGAATAATGCCAGAGCGCACAGTGGATCATGACCCTCATAAAATCATATTTTTTGTGATTCATTAACTTTTGTTCTCAAGAGAATTAGCTCAGCATTATGTTGATAGCAAAGTGGTACATCTCAAAAACACAAACCAAATAAATAAGAATTCCATGGGAAGATCTAATCTATTTGGAAAATGTGTTGGAAATCAGAGACAGGGAGATATCTTCTGATCTTGAGATAAAACATTTGTAACATCGGAGGACATTTTTTTGTGATCTTGTGATAACCAACTCACAAATGTGAACTTTGAAGGCATCCAACAACCCTCTGAACAGCCAGCCGAACCAAAACTATAAGAGACCAGGAGCTGCCGTGCAAATAAGAAATTATAACTATAATGGAGATGGGTCACAAGGCTGTGTGTACAGTTCGGCAGCACTTCCACAAAACTGAGGGTGCAAGCACATTGAATCTCCTTTTTCATATGCACAAGCAGGACCTGAAAATGCAATTGAGCCTCACACAGATGTAATTATATAAATCTTTATCTGGTGCACTTTGACCCTCCAGCTGACTTGGTGCTCAGCCATTCGTTGCAGATTTACTCAGCGCAAAAAAAGCTGTGTGACAAATGGCGGCACTGTTAATGGAGAGGACCTGGGGCAGTGCACTGCGCGTCTGAAAGGGGCTGGGCGGGGGGAGCTCGCCAGGACTGGACTGGCCCTTTAAATCAGCTTCTGTGCGGGACATAACGGACTCCGAGGGATGACTCATTCGCAGGCGTGACAGTCCCGTTCATGGTGAGCCGCTTAGCCCCGCACGTGACGCTAAGGCTATTAGCAAATCGCTGTGGAAACGATATCTGGGGTAAGTCCGGAGATCACTGCAAAGCCTTTAACCGTGCAGACCCCATGAACAGCATTCAACAAAACCCTAATAAAGGGTTTCACCAGTGCCATTTAACCGCTGCTTTCAACAACATGGCCGGGCCATTCGATAACGCCATTAAGCCAGCGGGGTTATTAAAGTGCCCTCATCAAAATCTACAGCCATTCCGCGCGCATGGTTTCAGAAATAAACGAGGAGGCCAAGAAGTGAGAGGTGGAGCAGTGACAATGATGAAAAACAGAACGGTGTGCCCTCACTGAGTCATATTTAGAACAAATCTTTGTTAAACTAAATGGCACCTGCCAAAGGAAGTTTAGTCACACTTTGTTGGCTATGACTGATCCCACACCTCTATGGTGACAAGACAGCACTTAACGAAGATGGTTCTTCTTCTTCTTCTTCTTCTTCTTCTTCTTCATTATTATTATTATTATTATTATTGCATATCACATTGGAATAAATATTGGAAGCAGCCTCCGTATGTACTGTTCGTTAAAGTACATAGTGGGTTCAAATCTCAAAAGAGAATGATACTGAATTCTTACATTAAACAGTTTATGTGTTTCCAGAGTAAATGAGCGACACATTATATGCAAGATTTTATTTTAACTGCCTGTGTAAATTGGTGTGAGTGAGGAGCGTTGAATAATAATGCAATTAAGTTTCGCACATAAATTCAGGAGGTAAATACATTCCGGGGCTCAAACAGGAATTAAAGCAAGACTCCAGGCGCACAGCATTCTCCACCTCCGCCAGGCCCCCGTGTTGTCTGAGAGCCAAAAGCGTGATTAATGCCTCACCTATAACCCCCCTCCCCTCCACTTTAAATTAGAGAGCATGGGTCCAAACTATTTTTCTTTGCGAGCAGGAACGTGCTCTCGGCTAAAAAGGAGGGCACACACAGTCCATCATCCTGCTGATGATCGCTCTCCTTGGGCAGATTTGCCACGCGGCCATATCGACTGGTCTAAGGCAGGGTCTCCTGCCCCCTTCCCCGTAATTAATCTCCCCGGATCCCCCTTCCAACTCTATCCCAGGATCCACCTCTGCGCCAAACCCGGCTCACAGGTCCCGGCGTCCGTGCGTACAGCAAAGCCGAGAGGCTGTGTCAGAGCCGTCGATGCTTCCTGTGAGCCAGGCTCTGAAGTGCAGGAAACAGAGGCATGACTTTTCGAGTAACCTGGTAACAAAAACACCACGACTGGTGAAATCGGCCAGTCAAAGTTGCCAAGCAAAGTACAACACCCCAGTAGTGGCATGAGTAATGATCCACAGCAGTGACACTTGTGTTCGCTCACACTTTTCAAGGAGGAAAGTGAATAATGTTGATGAACTGTCTGTCACTTTAGGCTTGGCTCTGAGGCTCCAGAGATAGAACACAAGTCTGTTGCATTGCGCAAAATAAGAAGTGGTGCAACCAACACTCTACACTAGATATTCAATAGTTTGATTTCTAGTTTGAAGGTTTGATTTCTTGTGCTACAATATACATTTGCTACACATAACAAGGTTAAAGGGAAAATAATGGAACATCAAAGAACACAAGAACCGATGACATTTTTTTTCCCTTGCGACGGCCCCTTAAAGTGCTTTTGTCAAAATGTCATTGTGTTCAAAGGGATGCAACTAAGGGTATGAGCATGCTCAGACCATGCCAGGACTATATGTTCAATATACAGGGGTGTGCCACCTAGTAAGAAAATACTATCAAGTCATCCTGCACAATTTTGCTGTTTTTGACCATTTTCACATCTAAAAGACTTATTTTTAGAGAAAGAAAATTTTCAGGAGTTGTAAAAAACAATAGCTGAATAAAGAAATTACAGATAGCTGTCAACGGAAAACCAGCAAGTCATTTGTAATTCCCATTTTAATTGGATAGTTCCACTGCCAATCAACACATGAAAGCTGTGATTAGACTAGATACCACAGCTGTATTGATGGTTGTATAGCTATTGTAATCACTCCACTCAAACTCATATTGCTGTAGCCAGCCTGGCTCACCATGCAAATTTGAAGCAATACATTAAGAGACATTTTGATGCTACCTAACTAAGGCTATTTGGAGAAGGAGGAGAGGTCACCTAAACCATCTGGGTGATGCATGACAGCCACTTTGCACCAGTATGCTTGCCAAACATGAGGTGGAGACGGAGAGAATTCTTAAGCCAATTAAACTAGAATATTGGGTTGGCAGGATGAGAGGGCCAGGTTTGGACAGAACACTGGAGATTGCCCTACACTTTGTGACAGCCACGAGATCTTGAAAGTTCTCAGCGAGTCAGGGCCAACATGTTATCAGAAATGCAACAAATTCTATTGTACATGAACTGGAACACTGATTTTCTGCATTTCTGGGTCTACAATTGTCCGCACTGCTAATGACTATTTGAGAGGAATCCCATCTAGCTATCAGGCCTCATTATTCAACAGTACACCCACATTTCCTCCCTTCACAAATATTTTAAATGGCATAGGCTCCTAATTCAGTATGTCAAGACACACTGGGAAGTTCAACACAAAAAGACAATCAAACAAAGAAATACAATGAGTAACAATCCTGAGGCACGTACTCAGGGGGAAAGTGACACAAGAACTAGAGATCGTGTCAGCAGAACTAACATAAAACAAGGTTTCAAGCATCGTCACATTATGAAAAAATCTAAGATTTATAAGTCATTGCGCTTTGTAAGATGGAGGCTTTTGGATGGCTTTACTCGAGGGTCCCTGTGATGAAATGCAGCGCGTATAGTCATCGCTCGCTAACAGAATCAAATTGTAGTCGGTTTCAGCAATTTGGGTGAGATCGAAGACTTCAGCCCTCTAAGCACCACTTGAACAGTGCCTCCTCTTTTTTTGAAATGTCTCATCCAGAAGAAAAAAATAAGGCAAACATCTCTCTTCACGAGATGCGAGGGAACGAGTACACGGCGCGGAGAGCAAGAAAAGAATAAACGTGAGGGTCCTTCACCGCTGTTCTGTGGCAGCCGGGGGCTCAGAGCTTCACACGTTTGGTTTAGAGAGCCGAAAATTCCCAGTGATAAGGCTTCTCTGCTCTGTTCAAAGGTGCAGGCCATCTGGGAAAAGATAAATACGGACTGTTAAAATCTAACTGTATCTAATTGGAGGTGAATTGGACGTATGTTGTCAGAACGAAGAAGAATCTGAAAGCTAAACCTATAGGGAATGCTTTGTTTACACACATGGTATCAAGTACATGGTTGTATAGATGGTCCCTTCTAAGGGTGCAATTGCATACCCTCAGACTTTTAAGGGTGCAATCCACCCCCCATCCACCCACACACACACACATACACACACAGGTATCGTGGGTCACTTGTGGGAAATTACTCTAATTGTGATCACATCCTGGGCACACTCATTGGTTGTGTCTTATTTCTGGCAGCAGAAGCTACTAGGAAGGTGAATAATTTATAATATACAGGTAAAAACAAATATTCTCATGAATTTGGCTTAACATTAAAGGGAATAATAAGGCACCTACAATACAAAGCAGCATCACATACACATCTCTACCAGGAAGTAATTATCCTCATCACTGTTTTTGGAGTCATAGATATCAGGTGCAGAGTCTGTCCCCCATTCTGATTCCATGCTACATCAATACAGTTTCCAACAGAAGTCAACCAGTGATATTACAGCACGACTGTGCTTTACAAGAACTTTCTGACTGATTAAATTAAAGTATGGATCTAACTTCTTCTGCAGAACAGTAATACTGAGTGAACTTGTCTCTGAAGATTGCGACTGCACAGTGTGAGTTGTGTTATGCTCTGTAAGAGCTGACTATTATGCTATCTTGCTTAGCAGGTCATCCGGTTAAGGCACGGTTCTCGCTCTTGTGCGTGGATGGGCCCCACGTTCTGGAACCGAATCCTGACCGTGTCAGCGCCGACCGTAGGTGGTAGCCCTCTGAGGTGATGCGTAACGGGCAGCAGAGTTGCCGACTGATCGATCAAGGTTCTCCTGCTAGCCCACCTGTCGACGTACGCGCGGACCGCCTTCCTCCGAATCGGCCCAGCGTAGGCCTGACTCGCTAGCTGCAGCGCTAAGAGAAGTGGCGTTTGGCGCTGCGCTTCAGAGGAGAACGTCTGCGCTCTCTCCCGAATCGATAGCCGAGGATCCGGTAATGAGCGCCGATGCGGGATCGAACGCTCCAATTTGGGAGGGAGAAGGAGAGCGTAAACAAGCGCCAGCGCAGCTACCTCCGCGGCCCGGGTCGCGAAAGGTCCGCGGTGCCTGCGGGGCGGCTCGACCCGAAGGTTCCCAGACCCCGCGAGGCATCTCCGTCGGGGTCCGTGAGGTCTGGAGCGCCCGAGGGCCCGAACAGCCACGGCGCCCGCGGTTCACCTCCCCTCAGCCGAGGTTCTGGAGGTCCGCGGTACACCCACATCTGCCCTCAAAAGCATCAGCACCTGGTTCAAATGATCATCATTCCAGTCTGATCATTTGCAGTCTTGTCACAGGCTTGAGAGAGTCGGTGATTTGCAAGGGTAATGGAGGGAATGGGTCAAGAAACCTTGCCGCTGATATTTGGTTTTGACTCAGAAGCATATATTTTTTGTTTTAAACTAAGAAGCGCTCGGAACATCGGCCTACGGGGCATGATGTGGCTACGGTGTGTCGATACTTCAAAAAAAAAAAAAAAATCAATTAAAATGGTTTGAAGCCCGGAGCCCAGATGTCAGCTTCTCTCCTCTAAAACCCCATCCGTTCGATGGGAATCAACAGAAACAGAAAAACAGGCAGACAGAGACGGGGGGCCAGCAGGTGGTTTCAAATGGACGTTTAATAACGTATTAGCATCGCCCACCGGGGAGCGCGTGCGTCTTTTTAAAACGACACGTCTACAATTACGGAGCGGAAAAAAACATTACCGCTAATTGATTTTCCCTGCCGATTCGTTTTGATTTCTCATTATTCGCCGCGTATTCCCGCTGCCCTCTCACTCCTAATGAATGGAGCTGTTAGGGTAGGCATGCCTAAGCGAAAGTGATGCCGAGCATCCCGGCGCCAGATGCATCGTGGGAGCCGGGCCGGGCGCCGGCGGGCCCCGGCGTGCGCGAGCGGGCACCTGCGCATTAGCCGCACTCGTCTGCGATTTGCGAGCGCGTCGGCCGAGGCGACGTTCGCGCGGGGCCGTCGCCGGGGAGGAACAGCTGCGCGGCGCCGCCGGGCCGGCGGAGGTAATTAATAAAGACAACGAACGCGACCTCGCCGCCGCCCCGCGAGTCACATCCCATTCCGTCGCCCAAATTGCCGAGAGAGCGACAAACGGCCTGCACGTCTCAGAAAGTTTGGTACGGGGAGATAAATAAACACAGGGGTAAAGCTGTCGGTGCCCTCCCTCCCCCCCCCTCTCTTGTGTGTCGCTCCCGCTCTTTATCAGTCTCGTCGGGCGACAAACCCCGCTAAAAATGCGATAGACAGGATCGCGCCAGGACGGCGGTCGAACGTCACCTTGGAAACGTCCCCGGCTCCCGGATAGGCCGCCAGCTAGGTTGGCGGAATGCGGGATGACAGGGCGTTGTGGACTTTCGACCCGCCGCATCCTCGCCGGCGCCGCGGCGGAACTCTCCGGAAAAGGGAAAAGCGCAGTCGCCCCCCCCCCAAGTTTTGATGCGTTGTCAGCGAGCCGCGGAGAATGGAGAAACTCCTCCGAGGCGTCTCTGATAAAGGTGCGGGGGCCCCTGCTGGGCGAGGTAATTGCTAAAGCAGATTATTCGGCTCCTCGTCCCCGCCGTCATCCCGGCCCGCCGCCGCGGCGTCTTAGCGGCCTTCTCCTGAAACTAATCAGACCTCTTCTGATGCTGTTTGAAAGACAAAAGCATGAACATGAACACAAAAAAAAGAGGCGAGAATTGCCTTAATGTCTCTTTCAAGAACGAAAGCAGCAAAGACATGATAATGCCGTATCAGACGCATTTCCTCGGTCAGGGGTCTTTGTTCTCCGCTCGCCCAACTCGATGAATCTCTCAAATGTGTTCGAGTCCTCACTGTCCTATTGTTGAGACAGCTGATAACGCCGCACTTGTCACTTCTGTACATCATAACGCTGGTAACATAGTACCCCATACTAGTCCACACACCAGGATACTTCCCCCAAGGTGCCCAAGCCCCAGGGTAGGGGCATGTGGGGGTTAGGAGGGGGGGGGGATTTTATTTACCTAGCATCAGAGTGTCCAGAGGGGGTGCACGGGACACGGTCAAGTACGTCCCGTTCTCTCGCCCCTACCTTCGCGCTCCCCGGAGGGGGGGGGGGGCGGCCATATTGCGTCCCAGGCCGCGAACAGGTGCTGCCTTCATCTGCCGCGACGTTTCGCCTTTCTCGTCATCTCTCCTCTCCCCTCTATCTGTCTGGCCCCATCCCTTCACCGTTCCCCCCTTGTTTTGACAGCCTGGGAGGTGGAGGCCTGCTTCCTCAGTCAGCATCTGCTCCTCTTCTAATTGAAAGGAGGGGAAAAAAAGAGCGGAGGTAAAGACGGGGCCCCTCCGCCGTAATGAAACAGACAGACTTTATTAGACAAATTGTCAGGGAGGGTGACTAGCGTGGAATCCGTCTTCCTGTTGCATGGGGCTGCCATCTGCATAGCTGCCAAAAGGGTCCAAATGTCCCATGCCCCCTGTTCCTTCTCTCCAGAAGGGCTGCAGTCGAACCCCCGCCTCCCCCCCCGTCGCTGTCTGAGTGATTATACGTTCGCACCGTTTGGTTTTTTTTTTGTTGTTGTCCCTCCGTGCCTCTGGGCTGCTGACGGTGTCTTGCTGCTTTCCTGGGCTGCGTCAGGGCCAGTGCGTTGTCGTACTGATGGAGGCCATTTCCGTTACTGTGATGTTTCAGAGAGACATTGCCCTGTAGAAAGCAGACGTATATAATGCCAGGCTGGGTCCTTTTGCGCAAGACGCTGCTTTTCCCCCAGATTAGCCCTGGTATCTCTGAAAAACGGCAGCAGACTGAATATTACCTTCAAACAAGCATTACATGTTTAGCCCTATGTGTGCGGTCCTTATCGTCTGCTTTTGTAACTTTTATTTTGACAATTCACAAGGCGAAGTGTGCAGGAACGGGTGAAAATAGTGTAGTGATCTTTACTAAGGACAAAGACTCTCTTTGTTGTTAAGGTAACGCCAAGATAAGACGAGCCAGCCCTGTGTCTCACATCCAGAGGCAGCGTCTATGTTCTGGAACCGACGGTGAGACGGATGTGCGTATCGCAGGTCTGGTTGCATTTTCCACAAGATCCCCACAGTCAGCCAGTCAACTGTACATTAGCGTGTGTGTGTTTGTGCATGTGTGTGTGCGTGTGTGTGTGTGTGTGTGTGTGTGTGTGTGTGTTTTAAGCGGCCCATGCTTTTTGATGAGCATATTTCTTAGAGTCTGCCTGTGAAGGCCAGTTCGATAGCAAATGCAAGTTATGACTAAACTGTGTATTTAAATGCGTCTGTGTTCCGCGTGCAGCCAGTCCTCAGATTGCGATCAATCCGCCACTGAGGCGATTATTCAGACACATCGTTTGCTGAAAGCGGGAGATAAATACCGAACGCCGTGGTTTCGCCTGCGGTGAAGAACACAAACAAACGGGGAGTAATTTATTCTTCCCTCGGTTTCAGTGAAACATCGCACACCTTTCCACCTCTCGGCTGTTCAACAAAAGACCGCACCAGACACGGGGCAGGGAGAAACATTAAACACCTCTGCCCAGAGCCGCCTCGTCATATCCAGTGACCCAGGATACAGACGTCCCTGCAGCGCCCATGCATCTCCAGTTTGTGAGTGCTATGTATTTAACAGTATAGCGTTTGGGTTCATTACTGATCATGTTAATGAGTGCTCAGGACAGACGTACAGCACATTTGTTGTATGTTGCCAGTGTTGTGAGGTGCATTGCGGACGATGTGTTAAGCCGTGTGTAGGAGACGTTAAGGTGAAAATCTCAAATTAAGAACAGCAAGCCTTGTTTTCGTGCTGATTTTTTACATTGTGTTATGACAGGATGAGGCCCTTTCTGAAACGCCTCTCCATCAATTCTCCTTCAGACTCATCCAAAATGGGCCTACCAGGCCTGTTTGCTGAAACATATGAGTGTTGGGTTTTCGTGGACCTGAAGTGTCGTTCAATTTCTACACTCTTTGCTCTGCTTACTGGCTTCAGGTACACGCCTGGGAGTTTCACAGGAAATCACAGCTCTGTCGCTCTGAAGAATCATGCTGCTTCCAAGGCAATAGAAGCGAGATGAAATATGTGGTCAGGTTCCAGTTACCCATACACTACAGCTGTTTTACACTGAGGAGCACACACACTAAGGTTTGTTAGTGACTGATGGACAAAGCTGAACCTACCTTAGAAACAAAAAAATACAAGTGTGAATTTTAAAAAAATACAGTCATTGCTGATTCTCTTTATTCATCTACATCATACAGAATCCTGATTATTTCCCACTTTCGGGCAACTTCAAAAAAGTTTTTTTTTTTTTTTTAGATGTAGTCTGTAACAATGCAAAGCAAAACTTTGTTTAATAACCAGAATCAGTGCGAACACTGGGGCATAATCGTGTGAGGATCACAAGCGTGTTTGTGATCCCCACTCTGCTCTGAGGATCACAGGCACGTGCAGGTTTGTGTAAGAGGGGGTAGGGCTGCTGTGGACTGTAGAATGTGGCCCTCGTTGGCTGCTCCTCACAGCGAGAGGTGCAATCAGCCCACCGAGTTAAAGACCGAGCTCCCCAGCTGAGGGAGTTAATCGCGTTCACACCGCTTTTCTGGGGGTGACTTTACATTCTGCAGTGGACATTCACGTGCAAACTTGCATGATCTCTGAACTCAGAACACCACGATTGAAAACGGTTCGTACTGTTGCTACCCTCGTCTGCCATTTGACAGGAGAAGTCCTTTTTTTCCTTTTTGTTTGGCGCTTTTCTCCGGCGGTCCGCGCCGACCTTGGGCAGCGGCGTCTCTCGGCGCGTGATAAATGCGGCGTGCGTCCTTCCGCGGCGGCGTACCTCAGCCCGGCGGCGCCCGCCTCGCCACCTCTCCGTCCCGCAGAAATCCCAAGGACCCCCGCCGCTCATTTAAATAGGTATGTCAAATGTGCCGGGAAACGCTGCCTGTTTGATGTGGGTTAATGCTGGAGAGAGAGGTCCCACGCAGGCCCCCGGACCCCCCCCGGTGAGCTGAAATAATGCACAACGCTTCATGGTGCAGATGAGAATTTTCTCTGGGAAGAGGGGAGAAACAACGCATACACATCCACGCTGGCACACTCATGTATAAACACACACACACACGCACGCGCACGCACACACATACAAACACACACGCGCACAGATTTATGAACTACCACTGCGTACACCCTACATACCCAGTCTTGACTCAAACGCACCTAACCACTTTAAACAGATGCGTTTTCATACATCACGGCCTATCTGAACAAATAAACGACACACACCCACACACACACCACACACTCACATAAACGACACACACCCATACACACACACTCACACACACACACACACGTTCCCTTTTACAGACACAATCCCCTGCTCACTTCGTCATGTGTAAATATAGACTGACACGCATATGAAATGCTGCAAACACTGTACTCATGTGTAGCACATCAGTGTTGAATATTTCAGAGAATGACAAAAACTCACGGTCCTTCACTTATTCTCACACAAGCACACGGTTACACAAACTCACGTGCACTCACACACAGACACACACACACACACACACACACACACACAAACACGCTCACAAACACACACACAGCGTCTAGCTGTCAGAATTGGATGGAGTCAGTCAGATGGAGTGCTTGCAGTGTAGAGGGGTTGAATGCTCTCCTGCTTTCTCTGAATCCGGGCGTCAGAGTGCATGGTAAATTATCTCCCTTCCTGCCCCACTTCCCCTTGTATTCACTGTCCCAAATCTAAGGTTGGGGGGTCTGTTGTCAGCCCTGAACAATGGCGGAGGTGGGGGGCTGGGAGGAGGAGGGGGTGGTCTGGGGGCATGTTTGATTCTTTCCATAACATTCCTTCAAAAGCCCTCACTTTTGTCCAAACCACAGATCGTACAGACGCTATTTATTATTTATTTATTTACTTTGTTCGTGTAGTTTTCCGAGTCCCAGGGTTCTTCTGGGCCATGAAAGCAGAATAAAGCAGATCCAAATGCAAAGGAATTAATTTCTCTCGCCAACAGACTCTCTCATATGCATCCAGATACACATGCTCTTTCTCTCCCTCGCATTCTCACGACAGCGGTTATTTGAATTTATTCGGTGTCATTGAAGTGTTGCGCTCGGAAACGCGCAACGAGGACTCAGCCGCCTCCTTTTTTTCTCCTTCTCCCCTTTTTTTAATTTTCGTATTCTTCCCATTATTTATTTATTTCGCGCGTGATGAAAATTGGTTTTTTTTTTTGCTTGATGTTTGCTTTTTTTTCTCTTTTTTTTTGGCGAGTGGCGGAGGATTAAACGCACTCTATCAGGAAGGAATTAAAGCAAACATCTGCGGAATAATTGACGGGGAGATGAGTTCCCACACCGGCAGAGCCCGATCGGGCGGGGACGTGACGAGCATGCGGGCGCCGGGGCCGACCGGGCGGAACGCCTCCGCCGCCGCCGCCCCCGCCGCCGCCGCCGCGCTTTGACGGGCACGCCGGGCTTGTGGGCCTGATGCCAATTTAGACAAGCGTGCCCGCGGACGGCATCTCGCTCTGCATGGCGGGCTCCGCGGCGAGGAGGGGAAAGATTACGGGCCCCAAGTTCTCGCCCCAATTCAATTTCCCCCCCGCGCACAATTAAACACATCCATCCCGGGCCGGGAGAGGGAGCGGGAGGCAGAGATGGGATCTGCTTTCAGGAAGTCGGCTCACGGGCGCGTGTACACAAAGCGGTCTGGGGCAGAATGCCCACTTTTCCCCCGTCTGCTCTATTTGAGTAAGAAGAAAAGCAAAAGATCATTCTGAGAATTCTTTATTAAATTGCTTATGTTATCAATAATCGTTCTGTGTTCGCGGGGCTACGATTTTGTTTTATAGAACTTTTAAACCTTCTTTCTGTTTGGTGCAACTGAATCATATATATGCAGCTTTAATGATATATTAACTTTTCACCATATCACAAATTACTGCATTATTCCATGCGTACATACACACACCTGCACATACATGCGTACACATGGAAACACATACATACATACATACATACATACATACAGTAAAAACAGACTATGAACAGGAGAAGATACAACTGTGTTGGTTCCATGATGGTGTGCAGTACATTCTTCTGACAAGGACTGGATACATTCATGTCCACAGGAGGTAAAGTTGGTTTCAGTCATTATTTATTATCTTTCCTGCAGAGTGGGGTGTCTTTCAAGATAACAATGTCCCGACTCCCCACACACTGGCATTGCCCACTGATTTTTAGGACAGTGATAATGGCATCCATATGTCATTTCTTTTGCAGTCACCAGATCTGGACTTATTCCAACTTTTACGGAATATTCTGGAATGATGCCTGCGACAACATTCTCTAATTCCATCTACTCACTGTAAGTTCATTGACCTTCTTGTGGAAGAGTGGTGTGTTTTTCCTGCATAATTCAGGTGATGGTGCATACTCAGTCTGTACTAGCCACAGGTATTGAGCCAATACCCTGTTAACTGAGCTAGATTGGCGTTTCCACTTTTGTGTTCACTATCACACACACACACACATACACACGTGAGCATGCACACACGCACACACACACACACACACACACACACAGGACACAAGAAACTAGCTATAATCCAAACAAAAACTTAACAGATAACTGCATATATAGAGAAGCTTTCAGAATGCAGGTTAGCATGAAACAGGTGAGTCTGTTGCATTTGGAGGAAACTCGGGAGAGTACACTCATTAATACTACTGCACTACCTCTAGTGCACGCTATCTCCAGTCATGCTGCTCTATCACTGTGGGTTGCTGTTCTCTATCTGTATCATACACCGGTAATAAATATCTCTGGGATCCTCTCTGCCTTGTCTCGTTCCTGCATCTGACAGTGTGCTTCTGCTGTTCTGTGTTTGACTGTCTATCTATACTATCTCTGGTACCCTGCATTGGTAGGACAGATCCTGCATTTTGCCTGACTGCGACTAACTATCCCATTATCAGTCTCCTCTCCAGTTTCTTACAGTGACAGTCACCTCAAGCACGCTCCTCTGCAATGTCTGACGCAGTTTCCTGCAGAATGGGTCTCCATTACTGTCAGCATCTCTGTATCCAGTTGCCTATCTCTCCTGTTCAGTGTCTCCCTGTGACTGAAGCTCTCATGCATTCTCTCCTGTACAGTGTCTGATTGTGATTCGCTGTCCTTCAGATACTCTGTGATACTGTCTAAATTACGCTGACTAGGATGTCCCCCCTACGCTGTCTGAGACTGACTATGAATTCCATCTATATAGCTGGTGTTTCTTGTAGTGTCTGACTGTGACAGTCTCCTGTACAGTCTACTATGAAGAACAGAAGCAGTTCAGGATGTAAAAATATTGAAACATATTTTTTTTTTTTTGCTTGTTTTTTTTGCGTTTGAAATACAAATATATGTAAACTTTTCTCTCTGTGCCTTTATTTAATAAGTGGAAGTGTGCCATCTTGGGGGATAATGGATTGCTTTGTACTTCAACAAAAAATGGTGTGTAGTTCTCTTTTCAACCACAAGAGGATGTTGTTCACTAGACTTGAACATAAAAGTTTTTCTGTAATTTTGCATACGCTGTATCAACAATACTTACATTTTTTTAAGTATTGTTTTTAAGTAATACTTAAGTTTTTACATGGCTTTCGCCAAATTTATGTGTCAGAATACATCTACATATTGTTACTTTTTATGTCAGTGAATGAATTGTATTGTGTGTGTGCGCATGTGCACGTACATGTGTGTATATGTGTGTGTGTGTGCATGCGTGCGTGCATGTATGCGTGTGAGATCATATACTCTGTGTGTGTGTGTGTGTGTGTTTGTGTGTGTGCACTGGAATAGGTCTTGAATTCATGTAAGATTGCATTTGCAGATGATCATATGCATGATAACTTTCATTGCTTGTAGTACCTACTGGAGTAATTAATAAGTTAATCATTCAAAGGTACAACAGACATTCTCTTGTAGTCAGGATCTGTTTCAGAAAAGTAAGTTACTGCAGCGCATAATGCCACCATGTACCCAAACATGGGAGAAATTTGTGTTACAATATAGCCATCTGCTGGACAATGGATACATCCCATTTGAAGATGCAGACACTAGACTAAAAATTGAGTTTTAAGGAAAGGACGTAATTTACCATGCACTTTCAGTACCATATTATCAGCACAGCATACCTGCCAGTGTTGGGCACTATAAAGTTACCACAGAAAAAAGCTAAATTCGTGTAAAAATAAAAAAATACAATTTTTCAAAATACATTTTTCAAAAAGCATTGCGATATAAACATGCTGAACCGCAATGAACTCTATGACTCAACGGCCTGTTTCCTTTCAGTTAAATCCCGAAAGAAGGAGGCGGAGACTAGTTAAAGTAACGGCTCACGTGTTTACAGGCCGCTGTGAAGGCAAGGCGGTCTGACAGATTGTTAACGGAACCGCCTGTCAGACTGTGACACTGGGATGGGAGTCGGCCTCCTCTTCTGCATGCAGGTGCGGACCGTGCCGTGCCGGGCTCGAATAAAGCTGCCGAAACTCAGCGTTTTTCGCGCTTAATTGTGCTGCTTTTTTTTTTTTTAAGTTTAATTACACAGATGAGTGAATTAAGGGCCTTTCTTTTGTCACGGCGGTGTGTGAAGTTGGTGAGCGTTTTCCTCGGCCTTATCGCGCCGTTGGAGGAGAGGGCTAATTGGGCCACCGGGGTACCGTCGGGGCGAAGGCGTCTGCTGTTCCTCGGCGATGGGACGCGGCGTGGAAAGCGAACGCGGTCGAGACGTCGTCTCGTCCGTGCTGCTCGGTGAGATAGCGGGAGAGCTCTCTGAGTCAGGTCTTTCTCCCCTTTGTCTAAACGGGACAATGGTGGAACTTTTGCGGGAGGCCTTTTTGTATTCCGCTGAAATCTCACACTTCGGCTTTTTTTGGTTATGCGCCAAGCTGTTTGGCACAATGTAATCAGTGCAACACAGCGGTAAAGGGAAACACTAAGAGTTATCACACATGCTTAAGCACCTGAGTTCTTGGCCTAAAGATCATCAATTTGCATTTTGTTTGGAATCTCTGTGCCGTGTATAGTCTGTGACTACATAAATTAGACAATTCTACAAAATTGACAAATAAATGGTTGACACAATATTTATTTGTGGGATTTAATATTGTGCAGCCATATAGATAAAGTAGTTTTAATAAGTTGTATGCGATTATTGAAAAGTTTCACTTCGAAATTATGTGCAGGTCCGGAAGATTAATCCATCCCATCCATCCATTATCTATACACGCTTATCCTGAGCAGGGTCGCGGGGAGGAAAATTAATATTTTTCAAAATGGTGATAAATTGCACACCAAAAAATGTGCTTGATTTCACGCCATTGATGAAGTCTCAATTTACACTGAGGACATGAAACAGTGATGCTGCAGTCAGAGACTCCCTAAGCCATTCCCATTTCTGTCCTCGTCACTCGGTCTCTCTTGACCACTAATTTTTGTCCTACTCAAAAGGCCGATCTCTCCTCCTCTTCCCACACTTCCCACAAAGATATCTTCTGATCCCTGAATTGTTCAGGAGTAGAAGTCGGCAGCACGCAGCAAGGTCAGTAAGAAGGCCCAGCTAGTTAGAACTAAGTTAGTTAAAAATAAAGCCGCAAGCAGCAGTTGGGGGTTTAAGCCTTTAAAGGCCTCAAGCGAAACACCAGGCCTTCTGGCGCTCCATCAAGAACTGCCGTGACTTAAAGCTGTGTAAGGCAACAGGGCAATGCTAACAAAGGCGTTGCGTGCACCTTACGAATACTTGGCGACGCTACAGGTAGACAAAAGTAAGGCGACAAGAAATTAGGTTGGGACAAAATAAACTTTGTCACTTTTATTGAAAATGGACTTTACATTTTGTACATTCCACCTACATTTGTATGGATTTACAAAGCAACACTATGTACTGTATGTCTACCATATGCATGCATGCATAAATGTACAAATATACGGTGTATCTGTACAGATACACATACACACCTACAGATATAAATGTAACTAGTTTAGTGCCACGGGAAGCTGAGGAGCGAGGAGGCATTGACGGTCAGACACACACTTATTAAAAATTGGGAGAATCATCCAAACCCACTGGAAAGGGGGCAGGGGAGTCTCACTGGACTAGAGGAACATTTCTGGGGTGGCAGCTGTACTTTAGAGGGAGGCTTTCTGTTAGGCCTGGGTAACTTCACGGAGGTTGGAGTTAAACTGTAGCACAAGCAGTACACAGACGTGCCGAGCCAGACAACCTCACACAACATGGAGGGGGAAGGAGAGTTATATTTTGGGCATACGTTTATTTTTTTGTTGTGTAGAATTGCGACTGAAGCACTGCTCATCTGGATATTGTAGTTCCTTACTTCAGTACAATTAAATTGGCCAGCAGGGTCTCATTATCCCTGTTATATTAGCCATTACAACACAGGAGTAATCTGCATACAGGATAAGCATAGAAAAGAGGCTGCAAAATGTGGATTAAAATGACAACCATGAAAAAGCCTGGGTAATTTTTTTCTTCCCCCCCCAAAAAAAAAATCACATTTGATGAAAGACAGTATTTCTCTTGCAGAATACTATAGACCAAAATGAGCAGGTTGCCAGGATGAGCAGTTCACAGTACAAGTTTGATACTGTAACACAGACAGGCAGGTCACAACCATTTACACGTGTAACTGTTGAGGAACATCGAGCCTATCAAAAGTAGATAATCTCAGAATTACAGATGATTCTATCTTTCCCCCAGTAAGGACAGGATGCTGTTGTTGACATCTAATAAGAGGAGAGAGATTGGCCTCAAGTTCATTGTGCGCATAAGTGCCACCTTACATTGGCAATTTCTCCTCCTCTCTGGAGATCTACACAGATGAGACTGGCCGTGCCACTGTGGTCATCATACTCCACTTTCAACGGCCTCAGGACATCACAACAAAGAAGAGCCCGTTGTGATCACTCCGACACAGCTGCGTCCCACTCTGGGGACACACGCTTTCCCAGCACAACGCAACCAGCAGCTAACCCTCCCCACCTCATTCCAAGCATAGAGCCAAAACCATCTGCACAATGATTAAATCAACACCTGAGAGAGCTGATGTGTGTCCTAGGCTCTGTACCCAAGAGGGACAATCCGCCAATGAGTTAAATCAGTTTTACTGCTATAATTGTGTGAGGTCACATGACTGTGCTTGATGATCTAGGATCAGTGGACCCCTGGAACTGCTGCCTGGAAGCAGAGATTTCTGTACTGGCAGTGGCTCTGATGTCACAATCCAGCAGACATGTTGAGAACACTGGGGCGTCACCGCTCACTGTAACTGTATTCTGATATTCTGCCCACTCATAGCTTCTAGTGTTAGAAAAAGAACTTAACGCACATGATTAAAAAATATAAAATATGTTCATATATACACATTCAAGTATCTGGGAGCAGTTTTTTCTTACAAAAAAGTTTTAAATGCCAAAGCTTTACACTTAATACATCTCATCCGTATCAAATCACATTACAAGTCTGTTTTTCAATGATAAAGCCCACCATTTAAAAACAGGGTTAAATGTCAGCTATAATGATTAAACCCTTGCATGCAACACAGAACAGCACACCAGAGCACATGGTCTAGGACAGAGATCCGCAACCCTGGCCTTGGAGAGCTTCAGTGTGCTGGTATTTGTAGAGAATTAATTGATCCGTTAAAAGTGGTTGAGTACACGGTTAACTCACCTGGGTTCTTGGGGCTGATTATTAAGTGAAAACAAATACCAGGAGACCCTGCAACTCTTCAGTACCAGGGTTGCAGACCTCTGGTCTCTGACAAATGATATGGAACTGAAGAACAGAACACTGAAAACTGTTCAGACACCATACACTGTAGTGGGGTAAGGCTTTCACACAAAGCGAGGCTTCTTACACTGACCTGTTCAATCTCACGGCGTCATCAATCAGGGAGCCTCCTGAGGCTGGAATACTAGCTACCGCTAAAGCAAAGCTTTACTTCCTGTTCAAGACAGGAAGTAGGAAGGTGCCGGACAGGTACAGCACACACAGCACGCAGCACAATGCGAACCTCATGGGTAATTGAGTAACGCTGGGGTAACCGCTATTCGCTTCCAAACACACCAGCTTTAAAAAGATGCCAATTCTACTGGAAAGGAGGAGGGGTTGCGGAAGAGGGTCGCCAGCTAACAACCAGAGAGAACGGGGCTACAGGTGGAAGATCCAAGTTACAAAAAGAGAAGGGGGCTCTGGGATGTCCATGAATCTTCCCTCATGGGCTTGTGCTCTTCAAATTCCTCCTGGCAGAAACAAGTCCGAGCTGACATACACCATATATCATTTCACACAAATGAGAATTTCATCATTTAGAGGCATGGTTAATTATATCTTTCCATTGCACATTAATAAAATAGAAATAAAACATCTGATAGCCTTGGTATTTTCTAAAAGCTCCAACATAAGAGCTACAGTAGACACTGAAGATATCTGGAAACCGCCTGTGATTTGTAGTTTTCCCTCGTACTGATACCACTATCAAGAACTACATTTCCCTTTTTCTCCTACTGTAAATACAAAATGGCTGCCAATATAAATGTGTGTACTGTAATGTTGTGGTTTGAATCCTGAATGAAAGTCTGTTGTAGGTACAGCTGAAATGGAAAGAATGTATTATTTAAACTAAGCAAGGTGTGGAAAATAGCCTGTTTGCTAAGGAAACAAATACGTTGAAGTTAACCAGGGTGCCTTTCTCAAATACAGCAATAATTACTCGTTTAACTTAAAAATTGCACAAACGTTTGGCACCTCTCTCGTGTGCTTCCCCAAGTGGGGTAAGGAGTGACAGAGATGCGTTCAAAAAGATGGAACTGTCCGAGCCAACCATTCTGACTCCCAGACCAGTAAGGCTAAAATTTAAGGAACATCTCCCCTTTTTCACATCGAGTTCAGCAGACATCCATCCCAGTCCAGTGCATCTGCAATTTCCTGCAACCAAATCATTAACGGGGTGGAAAAAAAAAAAGAAAGAATGCATCGACCTTCTCCCCAATCTGGACGCAGCTCCAGAACCAGTGATAACGGGTATGAGGGAACACGGAAGTGGTTAGGTTTAGGATGAACAGCCGGAGGGATACAGTGGAACCCTCTCCCGAAATCTTGAAGGGAACATACGGGCCTGTAAGCGCTCAGGAGTGGTGCTTTGCCAAAGGTGTCTGTGATTGCAACACAGCCGCGCGAGAGGCTCACTCACTCACTCCGCCAATCCCAAGACAACGGCTGGCGGTACAGCCACGGACAAGAGCTATAAAGGGAAAGACTGAAGTGTAGAACTACCACAGCCCTTTGGGTGCTTAAAAAGCTTTATTTTCAGTTTTTTAAGCTTTACGTTAAAAGTTTGTTTTCTTTGTTTTTCTGCCATTGCGTTTGATGGAGGGTTTTGTTTTTTTTTAAAGAACAGTATTCACAGTTTGTCTTTCGGCCTTAACCATTGCCTGGAGAGATAATGATGGACAAACAGCCCCACACCCTCCTGCACTCACACAGAATGGGGTCTGTGTGTGGGAGGGGACAGCCAGAGCGGCGTTGTGTTTGGCGCTCTGCGGCCGAGAGTCTCTGCTGGGCGGGGCCTATGACGGGCCTGTGCTTATCTTCCCCTCCTCTCACGGCAGTCTGTTCGGCCCTCTCCTGGCGAAGGTGGGCGGAGCACGAAGTGGGGGGCGGGGCTCATGTGTGGTTGCTGGGATTGGCGCTGGGCCTTTTCCTGGGCGAGTCTCTGGCCCTCTGGGCGGCGCAGTGCGTGTGGACGGGCACGCCCCCCGGCAGGCACACGCAGTCCGGCTCGGTGAACGTGTTATGGCACAGCTGGCATCCCTTCTTCTCCGACACGAAGACCGGCCCACCTCGGTATTTCAGCTGCGGCAACACAAAATCAGAAGCCATTTTAGTTTCACAAAAACTATTTTTCATGCAACCCAACAACGGCATCCATTTTAGACTTAATTGGGAAGCTGTAACACATAAAGGCTGCAAGAAGTATAATGGGTAAGGAACTGGTCTTGTAACCTAAAGGTCACAGGTTCGATTCCCGTGTAGGACACTGCTGTTGTACCCTTGAGCAAGGCACTTAACCTGCATCGCTTCAGTATACATCCAGCTGTATAACTGGATACAATGTAAATTCTGTGTGAGTTGCTCTGGATAAGAACGTCTGCTAAATGCCTGTAATGTAATGTAATATGTAATAAGAAAAACCAACTGCAAAAGGATTAAATCAGCTATAAAGTGAAGTGCAGTAACCGGAGGAGAAGACCATCAGGAAAATGGCCGCCGTCCGGGCGCTCACCCTGTCGTGTTTGAGCAGCAGGTTCTCGGCCCGCGCCAGCCCCAGGGCCACCTGGGAGGTGCGGCGGGCGTGCATGGCGCCCCTCAGCGCCCCGCTCAGGAAGGGGCGGAGCAGCTGCAGGGACCAGCCCTCGGGGAGCAGGCGGAGCACCTGCGCGGCGTCGAAGGCGCCTGCGTGGCGGTTGAGCAGGTCCACGGCCGCCACCGTGCGCTCGTCGCCGGGGGCGTCCGGGTCCAGGTACACGCCCAGCAGCAGGTGGAAGAGCCGCCGCCGGTGCTCCTCGTCCCGGGAGGCCGACGCCCACAGGCAGTAGCCCTCGGCGGCGGGGAAGTCTTTCAGCTGGTGCACCAGGATGTGCAGCGCCTTGTCGTGCTCCTCCAGCTTCCCGTGTAGAGTGGCACGCTCCAGCAGCAGCTCTGTGTCCTGCAGCTTACCTGAGAACAGATACAGGACAGGGTTCATCTCCATGACAACACATAGGGCAGGCATCATCTCCGTCACAACACAGGGCAGGGATCATCTCCGTTACAACACACAGGGCAGGGTTCATCTCCGTCACAACACACTATAGAGTACTGGTGATGCACACGCATCATAGCCGATACTGGAGAAAGCATCATCACAACACTGGGGAAAATTTCACAGATCCATACACCGTGGGCAACACATGTACTGGTATATATATATATCAGCGTTTTTGTTTTGTGCCACTTCCTGAAATAGAGAAAAGTGATCGGACTAGTCTAACAGTAGCGAGAGGCTAACTAATGTCATTCTATCGTTTATGTCAACAGTGTTTGTTGATGGAGGTTAGCCGAGCCACCTTTCCTTTTCGCTTGGATACCAACGACTGTCTCCTAATAACTTCAGTCATGCGGGTACAGACAGAAACATATTTTTCCTGTTCCCAACCATGTTTTATATCATCCTATGCATTAAAAATACAGGCCAAAAGAGTCTAATCTAAGACTGGTGGTGTACACACAGCAGGACCTGCTTTTATCTGAGGGAAAATATTTCCCAGCCTGTCTGCCTGTGGGCTCTCGTCTGAATGCCTCATTCTCTGTATCTCTGACAGTAAGAGGCAGTGGTTGTTTGCATTTCATAATAACAGATAAAAGAGCACCGCCTCAATTAACCAAACTGCTGAGTCACAGATAATAAAGGCCAGCAGGAATCTGTCCGTAAACATTTGCATTTCCTCGCGTGCGAGCTTACGCTCAATCTGTGCGAGTGCACCATGACGTTCATTCACACGACACATGGTGTTGTCTTCTAATCAAACATCCAAAACTTGCCATGAAATTAGCTTGCGAATGTCACCTCCAACAAGTGCTGTACCAGGTTCCCTGTCGTTCTAATGATCGAGCACTTTTTGTGCTTCCTAAAATTGGGCTTGATTAATTCTAATGACAAAATAGGGCTGCAACTGGCAGAGCGGGACTGTCACTCACCCAGTAACAGTCGAATCTGGCAGATTGATTGGCTGAGTGTTGACTCCCAAAAACTTTACTGATTTCAGCGAGAGCTTGATTGACTGGGAGTGGCTGTCGCTCACCCAGCAACAGCCGAACCTGGTAAACCGATTGGCCGAACGTGACCAACACTCACCCAGTAGCAGCTGGACTCTGTACAGATTGGACTCCTTTAGCAGCTTCTGGAGCTGTTCCCGAGCCTTGGCCACCTCCTGGGCCGGAGAGGGGCTCTGGGAGAGCAAACCCAGCACTCGATCCAGGTACAGAACAGCCAGGTGTGTGTGGAGTTTCTCTTTCTGCAGGGGAGACAGATATAACACATGTAATATGCATATATACACACCTTCGTACACCCATGTAATAAACGACTGGATGAATTGAGCCCAGCCTCTGCAGCGCAGTCTTCACCTGAACTCTCCTTTCCAGAACAAGGTGCTCCAGATAGAGAAGTGTGGCCTGCTGGTACTTGTGCAGGTACTTGATTATGGAATCTGGGTTCATCTGGCCAGCCTGGTCATCGCTCACTGTTCTCCTTGTGAAGATCTGGACACCCACCTGTACAGAATGACCAAAAGGCAACCATTCCGCCATTTAAAAATATGGGAATTTCTATTCTCTCTTGACTTAAGTTTTGCATTACTTAAATTCAGTGTGAATCAGATTTGGTAACGACATGTTTGTTTACAAGTTAAAACTCAACCTTTGAGTGCAGAGTCAAACCTATCAGAGGTTACACAGTGCGCTGAGTACAGACCTTCTGGTCCTTCTGTAAGGCCCATTCTGCGTATTTCCACACCAGGTCCAGGTTGGGGCAGAAACTCAGGAAGTCCACAACATACTCATAGAGATCGGAGCGGGTCGAGTCCTGAAGGTCTCCATTCACGACCTTCACCCATAGCTGAGGCAGGGAGATAGAGGGAAAGAGAGAGACAGAGAGAAAGAGAAAAAGAAAGAGAGAGAGAGACATATTTTACTTTGCCGAGTAAGTAAACCACACTAAACTCCAGCAGAAAAGAAGAGGCAACAGTACTGTTATTTTCTGAAGCTGAACATAACAGTCCAGACGCACAGTCAGGGAGTAAGTTGCTCACCTGCAATGCAGCATCATCCTGGCCATTATAGCGGTAGAGGAGTCCAAGTGCAAAATACCTGACAAGCACAAAACATAGAAAAATTAAAGTGAATATTAAGGACCAGCGTATTGTTTAGGCACAAGTGTGATAGATCAATTTCTCAGGAGCTACAATTTTTGCCATTATGACAAAAGCTGATAACCAACCCTGAGGAATAACAGAAATAAAAAGTGACCAAATTTGATAGATAAGCTGGACTTCACTGTGGCAAATAAAGTACATTCATTGAGGATATTATATTACAACAGGGCTCTACTCATGAAAACTGATGTGTGCTAACTGGAAAATAACTGGAGCACATTTATTAAGTGAAACGCATTTGTGTGCTCCTAAGGAGCACGTGTTCTTTTGGAAAAACATGTTAGCATACAGCCCTGGATTACAGCTGCGTGCATTAGACATTTACAGTATATAGAGAAGAATAAACAGTAATAAAAAATGGATACGAAAACAGAAAGTAAAACACAAATTAAACGACGAGTGAAACCAAAAGTGAATGAGAAAAAGAAAAAAAAAAACCAGAGCGTGAGCTGGCCGACATCGCCCCCAAACCCCCCAGCCAGCCGCAGTACCCACTTGTGGTGCTTCTCCAGCCAGGGGGCGCTGTCGGCCAGCAGGCAGGCGTTCTCGGAGGCCAGCAGGTCCAGCAGGCTCTCGTGGTCGGCCTCGGCGTACAGCTTGAGCAGCGCCGTGTCCACGTCCTCGCGGCAGCCGTTGGCCACCTCCGTGCTCCGCGCCTCCCGCAGGTAGCTGACGAGGAACAGCTTGCAGCGCCGCACCTTCTCCTGGTCGCCCTGCGCCAGGTGGTTGAGGTCGGCGAACTCGTGGAGCGGCGGGTGGCAGCGCGTGAACGACGACGAGGAGGGCAGCAGCAGCGGGTAGAGGGAGATGAGCTCCCGCACGTCCAGCTGCCCCTTCCTGTCAAAGGGGGCAGGCGGATCAGGAAAGACTGGGGATTGACGGTGAGGTGGAAAAGCTAAGGCCAAACTCGCATCACCGGATTCTCAACCAATCTTGTGGACTTGATTAGCAGCACCTGGTTCTAAGTAACTTCTTAACTGATACAGAAGCAGTAAGGTTTTAACTTTATCACTGACAGCTTCCGCATGTTCTCTTATTTATGTCTGAATAACTATTAAGGTTAAATCTGTTATGTGCTGTTTGTCACAGGAGGTTACATTTATCTACTAGCAGGATTTGCTGAGGACTATATGAGGGTTAGCTATGTTATAATATGTAAACCCCTTGGCTTGAAAGAGAGTAGTTTCTTTTTCACAACACTGAATGAAATGTATTTGGCCACAGATTGTTGTGCTGATAATACACTATACATCTATCAGTACATTGTATGACCAGATCGATTGAAAATTGTTGCTGGTGTGACTTAAGGGGATAAATCTAAATTAAGTCAATTTTTATTTGTATACATCGCCTTTATCTACCTTTGCAGAAATGAAACATACAGCAGTATAAAATAAATGTACTGAATATGTTCTATTGGGTTGATGAAGCCAGTGTGAATGAATGTGTTAGCGTACATGTGGGAGTGAATTAGCACTGTAGCTAAGAGGGGAGGACTACATTTATAAATAGAGCTGATGGATTGAAGCTGACCACTGAGGGTCAGCTGGGTTCAGAAGCCGTGATTAAGAGAATAACTACGCCAGACAGTAATTAGGAACGTTTCAATACAAAGATCAGCGCCTCAATAGCAGTGAGCACGTTTAATCAGAGGATGAAGAAAATCGCCTACGTGGAACTACCTGAAATGCTCTTTCGCTTCTAAAAACTGAAGCTGTCCAAACTGTATGAATCCTGCCTGCTGAAGGATTCTTCTGTGCATGATCTGGAAAACAGAGACAGAAACAAGAGCAGGGGATAAATGAAAAGGGAGGAATGAATGTCAATCTCAAGGAATTCAGCATCACTGCTGGCCTGGGATATGTGCCACTGAAATTCAATATGTAGATCAAAAGAAAGAGTACAACAAGCCAAGCAGGTCTGATTCTCACCCAACAAATGAGTTCCCTGTCAAATCCATAAAAAAAACAGAATTGTCCAATCACATATGAGAGGCGGGGCATGGATACAGGTTTCTGTACTAGCCCAGTGATTCAACAAAACAAGAACACCTGTGACCATATCTGGGGGCTTCTATTAGCCAAAAGGGTAGTAGGAGTATGGGCGAAAGGGACAGGGAAAGCAGAACAGATGATACACTAATGCATTAACAAAGAGACGAATGAACGACTGGAACCGCACGGTTGAGAGGTGAACCACACGGTTGAGAGGTGAACCGCACGGTTGAGAGGTGAACCGCACGGTTGAGAGGTGAACCGCACCTGGAACTTGTCTTTGGGGATGTTTCTCCTCGCACCCTCGGCCAGAGTGAGGGCTTCCTCCACGCGGTGTCCCGCCAGCAGGTCCTGGATCTGTCTCTCCAGGGGCAGGGGCACCAGCACGTACACCGCCTTCGTCGACGCCAGCACCACCTTCCCTAAGGGGGGGCCAACACCCAAAAATGTTCAGCACACAGCAGTTCAACCTGTTCCAGGAGCAAGGCTCAACGCAAGGTGCCGACTCTCACCATGTCAACAGAAGAACAAAATGAGAGCTGCTCCATAATCATAACTCAACCGTTCTACATGAAAAGCTCATTAAAATATAGCATATATGACCAAGTATATATGACCAAAATAAAATGCATTTTCCAGACAGTGCAAAGGTGTGCTTTAGCACAATTTAATCAGACACATCAATTACAACTACAGGATTAGAGAGTCTGAATCATGTTTAGAGTGGTTCTAAATCCACTAACAGCAGTTGAAATGATTCCCTGCCTCCTGTCTCGGTGGTGACAGACTGTGTTTGGACCAGAACCATTTGGAGACAACAAGCGCCATTTTGGAGCACAATTTAGGATGTACTCAACTTCAGCCAGTTTGCTAGAGCATTGTGGGATAGCTCCATCTCATCCCTTTCACTGTGGGACTGGAGCATGACTACGCGTTTGTTACAGCGTCGTTTCGCACAATAACACTTTGTTCCGGTCGCGGTACGGAGGATCACTTTGCCCGCGCCGCTGCTCTGAATGTTCTGACCTGCTCGCTCAGAACACGAGCGTCTGTTAAATGAGCCCAAACTCAATGTAAAATGTTACGCTGACAGTAAAAGTAAAGCCTTTCATCAGTGGAGTACTCATTGGTGGCTGTGATAAGAGCATGTCATTGAGCCTTCATAACTTCATCAGAATTGCATTAGAGCAGAGATGATGCATGCTGCTGTTTTTTGTCCCTGAATAAATCAACAGAATTAGCACAGTACATCCATTTAAGAGATGCTCTTGTGCATAGAGACTTACAATGTAAGGGAACATAAGTGCACTCCTCCAGGTTATATAAACAACAGTGCCAGAGCTAGATAACCACACTCCCAGACCAGTGAATGTAAACGCACATAAAGAACAAAGCACCGCAATGTGGATCCTGAACAAACACACATTATATTCAAAACAAGCCATAAAAACATTTTAAAAATTTTTTTATACTTACTTAAATTACTACCGATTGGAGTTGGGACGTCGCTTTGGGTAAAAAACGTCTGCCAAATAAAATGTAATATAAAAGTGTACAGTGGCAGTGTTCCATTAACTGCCCTGTAGGTTATGATCAAGCTTTAAAACTTTACAGCCGTACAGGAGACTTACAGTGAGATACCGCCTGCAGAACAGGTGAACAGCACCACCACAAGGCCTGCACTGGTAGTGCACACAGAGGTGTGTATGGGGGGGCAGAGCGATAGCTATCAATCATCCTGGGCCTGCTCTTCTGGAGTCCGTCTGGTGCTTTGGCACAGACATTTCCAGACAGTGCCCAAGCACAGTCATAACGGAAATCTCTAGAAACTTCTATCACTGAAATAAAACCCCAAAGTGTTGCAGCAGAGCCCTTTTTTCCGGTTGGTTTCTCAAACGAATGCAAAATGGGGAGGGGGGATTTAATAACATTTTTCTTCCCCGTTTTCCTCCGAGAGTAATTGAATTTTCCCTTAACGGCGCACAAACTCATTTATCATGTACCTGGCCTGGATTCGCGGGGTCCATAAGCGGCACTGTCCGTTTTGATTTGCGCCCGCCCGTACGGTCCTGCACGGCCACGGGCCCCCCCTCCCCCCACCCCCACCTCCCGTTTCAGAAGTTGAGCAGGACCCGTCTCATTATGAACTGACCGGCCGTTTCGTGATGAATTAGATCTGAGCGTGCTCACTTCAGCCCGATCGGACGCCGCCCGCGCTCAGCGGGATCGGGCCGCATCGATTTTCACGCTCTGCAGAAATCCGCCTCAGCACTTTAGCCCGGGATCGATAGCGCGCGTCAGCCCGCCGTTCCGCAGCTGCTCTGGTTCTGTCACCGGCTTAACCGACTCACGCCGGAGCCGCGGAGTACACGCCATCCGACAGACGCGCCTTTTCGGCGACTTTGGCCGCCTTTGGTGTTTTTTGCGAGCCGTTTCCTTCTCTGTTTCGATTTTGACTGGCGTTTCAGTTTCACGTTTCTTTCTATCAAACAAAAACTGCAGCTATTGGTGTTGAGGGCAAATAGACCCTAACATACTACACACTATGAGGCTAAGAGGCTAGGCAAACTCACCACCATCCTTGCAAAACCAGAAAGATTATTAATCTGATGCCAAAAATAAATAAAAACAGGCATTTGAGTTTACCTGGACTAGGCTATGCTGTGATTCAACTTCCTACCAAAATAAGAAAACAATCGATAGCGTGATGGAAACTAGGCCTACTGTAGACCTTGGATGTGGACCAGGAAGGGCCGTGTCCTTAGGCCCAGAGAGAGAGAGAGAGAGAGAGCGGACTGGAGAAGCGGTGGGTACCTTCGAAGTCCTGCAGGATGTGGCCGTCCCTGAAGGACAGCGTCTGCTTGAGCTGCTGGTCCAGCATGCTGTGCACGGTGACGAAGCCCTCATCCAGCGCCACCACGTACGGGAAGCAGACGGCGGCGCCGATCACGCTCTCCGACCAGTTCACCGGGGCGCGCTGCGAGACCCCGTCCGCCGTCGCAAACATCCCTACAGGGGAGGGCGGGACATTTAGGCAGCGTCACGGAGGTTTGCTGTGGTGTTGTCTAGAGCCAGACTGATATATACATATCAGCCAATATTTGCATTTTAACTATAACAGTATTTGCATTTAACCATATCTGTATCATTAACAAAGATGAATTGTGGACAACAGTGCAGTCTGCAAGTACCTGGACAGTGACATATTTTCATCGCTTTGACTCTGTACTCCATACTTGAAATGGAACAATGAAAATTAGGGTAAGGTGAAGACTGTCAGCTTTAATTTGAGTGTACGTAATTCCATGTAGGAATTGCAGCCCAAGAGGAAGATTAACATCCAGCTGGTCTCGACAGTGCTGTGCCATCAAGGCGTGGTAAATACAAATCTTCAAAAAAATGAATGCTGTTCTTAAACTTTTTTGGTGCTATCGAGGTAGGCCTAACTGGCTGAGTTTGTGGTAGACCACTGAATAGCTGCCAGCTGGCTCAATTTGAGAACTCCACCCAATAGCGAGCTAACAGCACTAGCAGAGCAAGTGAGTCACGCCCAAGGTAAAGTTAGCGGCCCTGCTAGCCAAAACGGTCAGCAGTTCACTGACGTTTTTGCTCATCGGTTTTCCAGCGGCTGGCTGGCGGATTCAGAGCGCTTTCAGAAAGACACCCGCTAATTTTCCGCTTCTTTATCACAGATTATAGTCAACAGGCTACGGCTGGACCTCCGCTCATTTTCTCTTATTCACAGCCTATAGTAAACGCATTTCTAAGCATAGAAACAAATACAGTGTTACTTTTGTGAAAATAATTTTTTAGGACAATAGAGAACATCTATGAGGGCAAGAGGCAGATGCTAATACAGAGATTCTATGCTTCTTGCTTTACATTGTGTCACTAATTGACTGGAAATATTGATGCTCAGTAAATTGATTGATGTTCAACACAATGATGTTTACACTCAGGTACCTATATTCAATGTAAAATTGGTTTACATAATGTTAACAATGTTAAAATATTCTTCAATAAAAGTTTTTTGTTTAAGGAAGCAGCCTTCTGATTATCTTTGCATCATCAATGGATATTCTGTGTACAATCCACACAGAAAGTCTTGATTTTGTTTAATCAAGCATCCCAGTACTTCTGACAGCTCGAAGAGCCTAAGTTTTTCAATGGGTAAATCCAATTTCACTGCAAAAAAGCTCCTCAATCCTTAGGCAAGCTGACAGATGTGAAGCCTATTTTAAACCAATGCTTATTTTAGGCTATACCTGTTTACTACAGAGACTAACACTTGACATGTATTGCGATTTTACACATTTTAATACTGGCAATGTTGTGTGATGTGCAAATTAGCACTGTTTTGCAATGAGTCCATATGTGCAGCAAAAAGAAAAAGGATGATAATGTTTTCCATTTCATTCCACTCGGGTCTAATTCCCATGGGCTGTTGGAACTCACCCAGGCCACCAGGGGCGGCTAAGAGGAACTCCTCCCTCCCAATCCTCTTGACGATGGGCTTCTTCTCCTCGCTGTCGTAGGGGAAGAGGTCCTGGGAGGCCCCCGTGTTGTAGTTGAGGATCATGTACTGCGTGGAGAGGGCGAGGCACAGGAAGTAGCCGTCCAGGCAGACGGCGCATGGCTGCTCGGGCGTGGACACCTCCTTGACCATCTGCACCCGGTCCTCGTACACCATGTAGATCTGCACCGTCCGCCGCTTGGTGGCGATCACCCCCAGCTCCACACAGAAGGGGTCACCGTTGACCGGGTTCTCGTTGACGCAGAAGGAGACCACGCCCTTGATCCGGGCCCCGCCCGAGGACACGGCCTCCAGGTTGACCATGTCCACCACGGTGACGGTGTTGTCGCAGAGCACGATGAGGCGCTCCAGGGCCGAGGCGGCCTTCAGCTCGTTGACGGGCTTCTTGAGGCCCAGGCACTTGTGCAGCAGCTTCTGGGCGCAGAAGGCCAGCTTGCCCTTGGGCGTGGTGCGCTCCTCCAGCAGGAAGTGATGTACGAAGCAGTCATTGGTGCCCACGTACAGGTGCTTCCCGCAGCACTCGATGCACTCTATGTTGATCCGAGCCTTGTCTCCCATCAGGAGGTCCCGCTCCACGGCGGGGACCAACTCGAAGGCTTTCACGCTCATGCTGAACTACGGCATCTACTGCAGGGGCTGAGGGACAAAAAGCACACACTTTAAAAAACTCTAAATCTAATCACATTTGAAGCGCTCACTCAGAGGTTTCTGCTTCCCCATGGACTATTATTTTTATTTAATTTATTTTACAGCATGCAAGGAAAAGAAGATTACTTCAGGTCTGAAGAATGCAGATCAATTACATTTAAATTCAAAAATGCCCTTCTCATGTGCTTTCTTGTTATATCTCAAAAATGTATTTCTTTCCAGTGCATCCATCAGATGTGTTACCCATTTGACAGTATAATCTCAACACAAAACAGCAGTCGAGCTCATATTGCTTTCTGAATCGGTAGGTGGGAACTGAGTGTACCTGACAGGTGATACGTGTACCGTTAGCGGTAAACATTGCAACGTTAGAACACTACACTGCGTGGGCAGGCAAATGACAAGCAACAGTCGCTCACTTAAATCACACACAAGTATACCGTTAACGAGCTTAGTGGATCAAAACAGAAATCCTTGCGAGTCAGATACTGTGCAAAATTGGTCCCCTGCCAAAATACTTAACTGACTCAGCGACGTTACTCCATTCAGATGTCTATACATGAAATTGTGGCAGCTAGCTAGCTAAGATTAACTGACAAGACTACTATCGCCATACAGGATACGCTAAAAAAAAAATAGCCGGGTCTTATCAACAGGCGTAGCTAACTATCTCAACGAGCCAACTCTACTAACGTTCAACAACTAGCTGCAATAATATGAACAGGAATAACAAAGTTAGCTGTACGCCAAAACATGTCAGTACCAGGGAGGTAATAATAGTAGTAATCGTTTCCTATACCAGACGTTTGACAGTGGAGCTAGCGAGGTTGCACTGGGCTTGGCTGACTGTATTTATGAAAGAGCCTAGCACACAGCTAGCGTGATGAGTGATAACCGACAGTCACAACTGAGCACTCCTTGCTAATGTTATTCGTTCAGTCCACGGACGAAGATGAAATGTGCTGAAACTGTTTCGTACCCCGGCCAGGCGTCTTGCGATGCGCTTTTCAAGTGTGGTTAGTAATGTTTTTTCGGCCTTTCCTTCCACAAATCCACTCCCCTTTTCCCAAGTTGATACCGCTGCACTTCCTTCTCCAGTGTCTGTGTACATCCGGTCATGTGACTGATCGTGTTCTCCGCTACCATAGATACTTGCGTATGTATTATATTTATGTGTTCCAGGCCCCAGAGGGTCCTGCGTACACGGCCACATTGTCAAGTTAGATTAATTTGGCAATATAAAAGATATAGTCTAATGGTAGCTTCATAAAATAAAAACAATGTATATGCGTACAATTTCTGCTGCATTGAAACACAAATTATGCATCCTCCTTGGCCTTCACATTTGGATTTATCAGCGCCCAGGTCTCATTTTCAGAGTGGATACTAGGGGGTCGCCTACCCCATAGGGAAAAAAATACAGGCGTATAATTTATTTACTTCAACTTCCTGCAGTTATCATTTGCCCCATGGGTCAATAGTTTACTGATACTATTGAGAAAACAAATATCAGAATTGAGGAAGCACACCTGTCAACAATACACGTTTTGAAGGTTTTGAAGGTGAGAGTTATGGAACCGGGCAAATTCCATTAAGGATGATTGCAATCCCTGGAGGTCAAGGTGAGGATCTAACATGAGCTGTTGGCACAATCCATGTGTCTGTTTGACTTCGGATACATAACTTAATATGTGATCATCAACTAAAAGAGCTGGCATCATCCAATAGAGCTCCAATAAAAGTGTGATACCTTCCCTTGGCTGGACTCCTTTGGTCTTCTGGCCAGCGTCTCTTGTTGAGCAGTGCAGTCAATTAAGGTTGTGGTTGGAAACCCAATTAAATACCTATTTCAGGATTATCAGTACTCCTGAAACTCTATTTGTTAACTTTCAAAACTATTTAGACTCTAAGCATCACTGCGCCGTGCTGGTAACCTTATAACCAAAGATATTCGATGTATTGTGTATTCTCAGTGAATCCCCTAGGGGGCGCCAGAGACCAAATGGTTTATAAACCAGGACAAGTTAAGCAGACTGAGGTTAAATCCAGCAATGGAACGTCCACTGGCAGCAAGAATTTCCTTCAACAAAAAAAAAAAAACTGAAATGACATGTTTAATTTAACAATATAAAAGGCATTTGCTATGTGTCTCATTTGAAATGCATGGTAGATGTATAGATTATGCCATCTTCCTAAATCTAAATTAAAAATAAGGATACAAGTAAAGGGAACACAGCACTCGGTAGACTGTCGAGGATTGTTTATTGTTAAAATGTTGATATTTAAAATACAGATACATTACCTCTTATGATGTTAGTCACAATGTGAGTTAGTTCACATAATAAAATATTGTTCATGTGAAACTGGGCATATATGAGCTTTTTTGATCCTTCATAAATGACACCCAGAACATTTTACTTGTTAAAACTATTAAATTCCATCTTTCCATACATTTTATATCATATGTTTGATTCATGATTAACACCTCAAATACATCTTAGCCATGCATGCAGACAGCCATCAGCATTGAAGCTTCATGAAGACGCAAACCTTATTCTTAAAAAATGATACATGGTTCACTGCCATAATATAATTGGTTAGTGGGAACAGCTTTTTGATATTGGCTTTGGCTTTAAAATTCCATCCATGCTAATGTGTGCTCTCAGTTGGTCCCAGATAGGGAATGTACTCCTTATATGTCTTTCCCACATTCAGGACACAGGATGTCATCCCTGTCAGTCAGGAAGCCACGCCCAATCAGTGACATGGCACACTTCTTGCAGTTGAAGCAGTCGTTGTGCCAATGTCGCTCCTCGAACGAGATGTACTTGCTCCCGCCCAGCCCTGCAGGGGGCGCAAATGAACAAGAGAAATTGTTGAGCACCATGGCCACTGGATGTAATAAGAGAGAGTGAGGTATAATGAACCCTGTAATGGGTGAACTTACAGCAGGCATGGCTATACCTGTTTCTTATGGCTTGGGGGTGGGCGGGGGAGTAGACTGCCTACTCCCATGCCACAGACGATCATGGACGTAACACATGGATTTTTATTTTCTTTTTTCCCCTCTGTTTGGCACCCCTCATTTAAATAGTGCCCTAGGAGGTGCCCTTGCTGTTTATGCCTAGGACCAGCCCCGAGCTACAGTAAGCTGTTAGTCATTGACTCATTTTAACCAAACGATTGTTCAACTATGTGAGCAACTGGTATGATATAGGACAGCTCATTTATGGTGTGATAAAACCTCACTCACCCATCATTATTATGTTATGAGCTTAACATAATTAACCATATCAAGTCACGAGAATTGTCATCTGCTGTTTCTGTATTTTTCAGGCAATGTTTTGGGAGAAATATGCAGGCCATATGCATTGAGTAAGGCACAAAGCTCATGACCTCTAGCATGGTTTGAAATCTTACATAGGGAGCTCAGGTTTTGTCCTTGGGCCCAAATTATGAATTCATCCTGAATATGAGAGAACCTGGGTAAGGTTTATTGCTTAGCACATAAATAAAAATCCATTGGGTTTTAAGGAGCACGCGTAGACTTACTCCACTCAAATCTCACCTTAGATACCACAGCTCCTTCCTCTGCTGAATTGCAAAAAGATTTCATTTTTGATATTATGATACACCCTCCTTGGATCAGCCCTACCATATTTCATTAGGACACTTTCTTTCTTTCTTTGCCATGATATCAGGAAGAATGAAGTTCTTAATTTTTAATATTCCTCTGCCAAACCCGGATTCCCAAGTAAGTCCTGAACCTCGCAGTTCAAAGCTAGCAGGAGAAGATGAAATCTGTTTTATTGAACAGGGCTTTAACGGACATGACAGGGACTCTGCATGCATTGCACTTCTGTTGCTGAAGGTGCTCGTATGGGGGACTGAAAAGAGGCTGACAGAAACCGATAGGCAACTCCCTTCAGAAATTCTCATTAGTTCTACTCTCCAGAGGGACCCTACTGGGGAGTGGACAAGTAGAAACAAAAACAAATAGAAAATAACTTTATTATATTTCTATATATGGGGGAGAGCATGTAAACATAAACTGGAGAGCCACAATAATTTCTTAAATAGGAAGGGTGAATTTGAAAGGAAGAAATCATACTTATCAAATCATCTAAAGAGAAAACATTAGCAATGTTTACCAAAGAGTGTTTTGAGCACAGAGGCCGTGCATGAGAACCTCAGCACACCAGGATGGGGGAGTTCCATTGGCTGAATCTCAGATGTACTGCTCACACAGGGCGGGCGTTGTGAGGTGCAGCGAGGGGTCGCGGCCTTACCGCCGATGGGGGTGGAGCAAGAGGTGCACTTCTTGGAGTGCAGGTTGCAGAAGCAGTTGAGGCAGTAGACGAAGTCGTCGCGGGAGGTGAAGCGCTGGCCGGACAGCTGCTGCTTGCAGCCGGTGCAGACGAAGCACTCCCGGTGCCACGGCTGCTCACGGTAGGTCACTCCTCCAGTGGTGATTGGCTACAAGGGTGAGGGAGGAAGGTGGGGCTTCTTCTTTATCACATTACTTAAAACATGTTGTCTAGAAAGACTTTCACAGCCTATTTTTTACATACAATGTATTTATACAGCTGGATACTTAACTGAGGCAATTGAGTAAAAGTTTCAGACTCGAGGGTACAATGACACAATCACAAATGGAGTTTGAACGTGCAACCTTTTGAGTTAAAAGCTCAGTCACCTTGGTATTACACTTTCAAACTCGCAATACAGACACTGCAATCTCTGTTTCCATTGTTGTGAAATCACAGGTGTCTCACAGACTAGATTTCCTTTAATACTCCCTCAGTAACCTCAATATTACTACTGGCTGCTACCTATTGGGTAGCAGACCTTAAAGTCCCACATTGAGACAATGATGAGAAATATGTATATATTCTTATTTTTTACTACTGCCAGGAGCTTCTATTTTTGTGGTGATCCTATCTATAAAATTTATGGCGAAAATCTGTAAGCCATAAATATTAAGGGAACCACACGCGGGATATACTTTTCTGTGCTGTTAGAACGGCTCACCTTCTTGCAGTGCACACACTGCATGGCGAACTGCTTCTCGTAGCACGGCACACAATAGTTGAAATTGTCCTTGGGGATGAAAGTCTTGGTGCCGATTGGTTGCTGGCAGCGTTGGCAGCTGAAGCAGGTCTCATGCCAGCTGTTTCCCTTGTGCTCCATCTTCCTGGAACCTTCCGTATCGAATGGAAGGAGGAGGTGGATGTTTAAAGGTGGAAAGGAAGTTTGGTTTTGGGAAGGAGAGAAAAAATCTTCATGATCACATCACTCCTGTCACAAAAACTTCCACCGAATACATAACGTTCTGCTAATTCAGCTCAGCCATATGTTTTGAAAGAAGAGGAGGAATGCTCTTTCTGTAAATAACCAAAATATGTTCCAGAACATTCTGCAGCTGCACACAAAGCAAAACTGAACATTACACTTAGCATGTTGCTACACACATATACTGTACAAACATAAATGAAGGCAACAAAATCTTATAATCTTAAATATAATTTACTCTAGATATGGGGTGTTTTTCAAGCAAATAAATATTTCCGCTGCATCACAATGGCAGATGCTGGCTCTCATCTTGACACGAAGACCCAGGTTTGCTAAAAGCACAGCAGGGGAAGTATGGATTTTTCTTTTCATTGCCTCAGCATCTGTATGCAAGTAATTTCAGGAGTTCTTAAACAGGGTGACAAATATGAGAACAGTTTATTCAAGTAATTCAAATCATAAACAAAGGAGAAAAAATGAAATGATCAAAACTGCACGTGATATGTTTTTCTGCTGTTTGTAGGTTTAAACTTTGCTTCAAGAAATTCAGACACAGCTGGAAAGACGGTAGAAGATGGTGAACAGGAAGAATTTCTCCTAACTTAATAGCTCTTCTCGAAATGTCAGAAGAACGGATTAAGTCAACACACAGTCGTACGAGCGATGCAATAATCAATTTACTTAGTAAAATAAGAAATGTTCTTGCCTTTAGCCTAGTTACTGCTTTATTTTATTGCTTTATTTTATTTATCTGTTACTGCTTAATTTAATAAGTTCAGATTTATCCATTGCTAAATTCCATGTGATCATCATTGACAAATGAATGAATGAAATCCTCGTTGCCCTGAAGGGAATATGTTTTATGCAAGAACCTGAGCATACAGTTAAGAACATGAATCAAGGCTGAGAATTCAGCACAAAAAATTCAAAATAAGATTAGATAACATATTTTTTAAAAGAAAATAACCTCAACAAAAGTAAATGAAATATTCCTACAATAACAATGTTTAGAATGTTAATCAATTCTTCAGTAACGCAATTCATGGATGAGCTGGATACTGTTAAGAATGAAGAGGTAAGTGTTTGAATTGTCTGTGGCATTTGATGTCTACGACCTAATGGTAGTGGTTTGCTCCCCACCAATAATGAATGGGAACAGAGGTCATTATGAGGAAATAATGATCGCTCACTGACCAATCAGAATCGAGTATCCAGCTAAGTTGTGGTAAACTCCGTATTTCTATCCACCCTTTGCTCATTGAGACCTGGCTTTACCCACCTGGCATGATGGCCTTCTTGCAGTCGTGGCATTTGGAGGAGTACTCGTTGGAATAGCATTCAGTGCACAGCACCTGGTCGTCCTTGGTGGAGAAAGGCATGTCCACCAGGGGCTGCTGGCATTTGAAGCAGTGGAAGCACTCCTCGTGCCAGTGGCGATCCTTATAGGACAGGTCCTGTTAGGGGGGGAGAGAGTCAGCACAAGCAGTTACGGTCAGGATCCATCCGCTACTTGTCTCGTGACCGCAAAGGCCTGGGGGGGGGGGGGGAATGGTCCAGCTCATGACTACATTCAGCAACTGCCTAAATGATGAAATGTGAATATTTGTATATCACATACTACCTTTTTCAGCCTCCATTTTGGCTCCTGCTTGTAAATTGCCTTTAGGTGCCAGAGGTGCTGAAGCCACAACATGAATTACTTTTTGTATCACATCCCATTGAATATCAGTCAACGGTGACACCGCACCTTTGGGCAGAGAGCCGGTGATTCTCTGTGCCGCTCGGTTCCCGTCGCCTGGAGGTGCGGCTGCAGCCGCGATGCGTTCACGGTGCACGGCGGTTAATTATCCTCCACTTCAGATTAATGAGAGCAAGCTGAGCTCTCATTAAAACCCATGACCCCGCGGGCGGGGGTGACGGTCATCCTTTAGATGGCAGAGCCACCGGCGCCAGTGGGGGGGGTTCAGGGGCCCCAGCCGAAGACGGGGGGGGCGGGGAGACGACCCGGCGTCGCGCGGTGCTGTGCGGTGCGGCCGCGGGCGTCCCCGCGGGGCGAGATCCGGATCTCATCACGGGGGCCTAATGACCGTGTAATGCGAGGCTAACCGCCGCGGCGTCGGAGGGGGCCGGTCTAAATGGGAAACAGCCGAGCCGGGGGCCGGCCAGCCGGAGCGCGCGGCGCAGCGGCGGGACGGAGCTCATTACCGGCGCATTCCGCGGCCTCAGAGGAGTCTTTAGACAGACGGGTGCGTCGCTCCATCCATATGGAATGCGATTGCTATACGTTTGTACCCCAAGAACAGCCTGCAGCATCCCCCCCCCCCCCTCCCCAACCCCTACTATCTCCTGAAAGCAAATTCGCTTTCGGCGGCTTTTGGGAAATGGCGACTGTGCCTTCTAAACCATGTCGGCAGTGTCCCTCATTTCGGCGGGCACCGCCACACGCTGCCGCCTATCCGCTGGCTTCGATACGTCTGACACAAAAGGGTTTTTAGAGAATCGCCTAACTGCAGCTCTTTATCCTTCCATCACAGCCGTCTGTCTGTGTGTTTGGCCCGGATTCAAACGAATCCCTTTTTTTTTCGCAGCGTGGTAATTCATTAGCGAGTAATTTCATGCACCAGGAGTCACTCCTTTTTTTTCTTCCCCCCCTCCCCACCCCCTCTCGGAGGAGTCGCTGGGGAAATCTGGCAGCTCTGAGGAGTGTGATAATAACAGCGAAATATGTCTGCCGCAGATCAACTCGTCCCCGACCCCCCCGAGGGGCAGGACCCCTGCTGGGATCATCAGCGTGGCAGGCGAGAGCGGTCGTTCCCCCAGCCAATCACCGCCTCAGGAGCTTCTGACACTGTCGCATTTTCAGGGCCTGAGGTGACCGGGGCTCGTGTCCCCGACAGTCAGCTACCCCGCTCCGCTTATGGCAGCGCCAACGTGAGAAAACGTTAGCGTGTGAAAAGATGTGCTGTTCCCCCATGCCTTATTGTGATGTAGACTAACACATGTTGAAGTAATGAAAGTGTTTTTTGACACGTCAAAACAATTACATGTAACTAGTGCAGTGTTACATTTGACTTACGTGACTTATGCCTGTGGAGTGCATTATTGATATCAATCTAGTGATAGTGATATCAACATTTTTTTTTTTCATCCAAACTTTTTGTCTTGCAACTCAGCTTTGTCTTGTAGCATCTTGTGACCTACCATTAGTTGCTGACCCTCGGTTTTGGAAGTATCAACATAGAGATCCCATATTTGATCCGAATCAATGCATTGACCACAACCCTATCCCTAACACTCCATTGCAGAGCACTGATTGAAGCTCCTCCCCTCCACTTGGCAGATGAACACAGTGAAGGAGAAGAAGCTGGCTGAAACTTTTCTGGTCCGTGATATTTTAACAGTCGACAAACCATAAAACAAAAGCAGAATGACATATTAAGACTTCGATAAATCATATTTTATAATTGCGTTTCTTCAAGTTTTGACTGGTATCGATCAATAAACAAATACATACCACCTTGACAATGAAAACTATATGTTTTCCGCACAATTGTGGTTTTATAAGTTGATTTTGTGACATAAGAAGTATTCAAACTGTTTTCGCAAAGAAAAAGGAACTGTTTTTTTTCACAGAAAATGGATGAAAATTTATGGTGATAGTTGGCTGAATGTAGGCCAAGATGTGTGTAAAACAGGAAGCAGAGAAGAGAGAGATGAAAAACATCTGGCAGCAGTGGCTGATGGGAGGCGGGCTCACCCTGCAGTTGCAGCCAATGGGCTTCTTGCACTCCTCGCAGGTGTAGGAGTAGAGGTTCTCGTAGCACGTGACGCAGTACGGGTTCTCCTCCCGCAGAACGTACTTGCTCCCAAACAGGGACTCCTTGCAGTAGTGGCAGTCATACCGTTCCGCCATCTTGGCTCTCGGAAGATTCTTTCTGCTCGCACCTGTGAGAAGAAGAAGAAGAAAAAAACTTCAAAGAACTCACATATTTTTAATTTTCCCCCACTTCCCTTTTAATAACGTCACATGCGGGATAATGGCTTCACACATTCATTAACTCAAGAGCTCAGGGGAAATCTTCGCACAGCACTTTATGGCTCGATTCAGTTATTGTCCAATGGGCATGACTTGATGTGTTTACTTTTATTAAATCCCACATTGTAAATGCAAATTTCTATGCCTTGTCAAATAGTACTCTGTAACATTGTCAGTATTTCTTCAGCTATCTATATGGTTATTGAATTTATTTTTCCTTTCTGGTCCAGACAAAGTGCAAGATAAGAAGATGAAATTTTCTATGACATATAGAGATGGTGGAAAACAAGTGAGGAACCCATTCACAGTTAACATTTATCACAGTTTTGCAAATATAAAAAACTTATAAATGAGGAAGAATGTCAATTGTAATGAAAAGCTTGTCTTGTCTTGTGTTTCTGAAAAGAATCCAATTATAACAGCATTAGCACAGGTTTACTGAAGTCCCCCATAGACTAAAATAACAGCAAAAAAGTACCCTAATCCTTAGAGAATAAATTGTTTCTGACAATGTAATGCTCTGATTAAAACCACATGTACTTGTGGTCTGATCACATTAGTTTTTGTGTCTAATTACATCAGAAGCATGTGCAATATGAGTTTTTCTGCAACCCCCTGCCCCCAACACGCACAAACACACACACACGCACACACACACACAAACACACACACACGCACACACACACACACACGCACACACATTTCAGCAGTATAGTTCTGAAAACATCCTATAAAACTCCAAGAAACTCCAAGAGCTCTCTGGCATTACCATGTTGGTGACAGCATATCATATCAGACCAGTCAGTAGCATCACTTACACTTATCATCACTGGGATGAAAGCACACGTTCGCTACACCTAAGAGAGATTACAGGCATGCATTCTGGGATCACGCCTGGACCAGTGGCGAGTTCGCTCAGCCTCACGTTCCTAACCATCGCTAAAACAGAAGCAGAAGGTGGCGGAACATTCCAAAAGAGGGAGAAGGTGACGGCGTGCCGTTGCCGTGGGCTACTCACGCGGCGCAGCTCTCCTGTGTCTCCCTGCGCGGCTAAGCCCTGGCGGTCGCACCCGCGAGTCCGACCCAGCGAGGCCAGCCAGCAGGGTGACGGGCCCCCTGCGTGTGTGTCCCCTCGGTCCCCCTCTGCCTCGAGCGCTACGGACAGCAGCTCCGCGGGCTGCAGCTGACTCAATGTGCAGCGCTAGGGCAGCGCGGGGCTCAGTATCCCGTCCATGCTTTTACCATATAAGGAGGCAAAAGAGCTAGGAAACTTCTTTTTTTCCCCTTGTTCTCTCCCTCTTCCTCTCTCACTCGCTCTCTCTCTCTCTTCTGTCTGCTGTTTTTTCTGGCTGTCACTGCCAGCACACTCCAGTTTCTCATTCTTGCTTGGTCATTCTTCCAAATCAACAAATGACTTCCTGTACTATTTTCATCACATTTCTACATTCTTTCTCCCTAACTCTCTCTCTCTCTTATGCTCTCTTTCTGTCTTTAGCATCGTCACCTGACAAACACAATTAGTTCTGTGCCAGGCCTTCCATGCTAAAGGGGTAATATTTATATCTATTTGCCCTCTGTCACACCACTGCTGTCACCACTCCACTCAACTCTACCTAAACGGCAGAACTCCAGTTTTGTTTGGAGTCACATCACACAGTACTGGATTTAGATTTGAGAACTTTTCCCAATGCACTAGTAAGGGGCATTGAAACCACAGAATGTCGCTATGTAATTCAATTGTACTTAAAGAATGTATGCTGTGTAAGTCACTCTGGGTAACAGCAAATGGTCGCTTCTCGGGATCATCCGATGTAGAGTCATACAAGTCAGATGATCTATGCATACACACACACTCACACACATTCACATACTGCACCATTATATCCCAACTATCCTGGATTTTCCATTTCTAGTATTTTCCATGACACCCCCCACCCCCCCCAAACAAACAACAACAACAAAAAAAGATAAACACTTTTGAAAAGTGGCCCACAGCTGTTGGCTGGATGATGTCGTGCCCCTGCTTTGTGGTCCCAGCAGCTGAGGGGTGAAAGTGATTTAGTAAAAGAGTATCAGACACCCCCAAAACCTGCCCCCCAGCCCCCTTCACCTCTTACCTGACCCCCGCTAGTCTCCTACGGTGCAGCAGCACTTACACCGCACCCCTCTCTGTCATGCTCACCCACAAAATAAACCCCCCAAAAGAGGCCACTGACTAAGTATAAGGGAATAATTGACTAAGGCCACTGACTAAATATAAGGGCATAATTGACTAAGGCCACTGAATAAGTATAAGGGAACCATTGCAAGAGTGTGTGGGATAGTGTGCCAGGAAAGATAAATTAGTAGATGAGGAATTCCTGTGAAATGGAGTTAGATTCATTAGATGTTCTATCCCTCTCATCTGCTAGGTTCCGTCAATAATATAATTTAATTATGCTCATTTTTCCATAAACTGTGGTAAACAAACCTAGCAGAAAGAGGGCCCCAGTTTTTTCAGTTTGCTGGTAGCAGAGGAGTCTGTACAGATTTCAACAATATGTGAACTATTCACCTGCTAAAATAAATGTATGTCTTGAGCGCAAAGAAGTATTGAAGAAATGGTTTTAAAAATTCAGACCTGGCCTATAGCTACCACATGTCAGTGTCATCTCAACACTGCAGCTTTCTTGGCCGTATGATTGACATCTGTGAATGGTGTCATGTGCAGGGACAGATCATGTGATCAGCTCACGTGAAGGAATAAATCCTTACAGTGCCCACAGAGAAACAGTCCTCGCGCTACAAACACAACTCTGACACCTGAGCAATACTCTAGATCACTGGCTAACATTGCATTGGAGGATCAATGAGTCACTGAACACCATGTTCAGGCCCATTTATCTGTGATATTTTACTGAGAGGCACTACTGGCTGCATATTACTGAAGCATTTTGTCCTTACTTAGGTCAAGTAATCTCAAGTAAGCTCAGCATTCATTGAAATGAACTTTACCTATCATTAGCTGCAATGAACTGCTAGTTTTGTGATGAGGTTCTGAATGGGCAGGCCTTCAGCACTGAAAGTTTGTGATTTCTGTGTGACTCCAAACCGTGTATCTCCTTTTTATGGCTATAGAGCGCCATGGATTACTGCCGAACACTGCAAATGGAAACTGCATTGAATGGCACCTTAAATGATTCTACCATTACAAGATTTTAACAGGAATCACTGGTTTTACTGAATCCTATACTGGAAATGACTTGTGTGGCTGTGTTGGATTGAATACAGCAGAACTTATTAAGTGCAACAATAATGTTGTAAAACAAACTTGCAGGAATCTTATTATTAGGTATTATTCCAATTTGCTGAATAGTTCCTTTGTTATGTGACCCGACGTGATATCAGAATGTTTATTAGATTAATTCTTTGGGTGTTTCAGATAATGAGATTTGTGAAAAAACACTTCTGGTGTCCTTCTCCTCATGGCAACAATTACCACTCCAGGAATTTGACAATTATCTTGTGCTAATTTTTACAGCTCGTTTAAAAATATCTTCAACACGATGAGCAGCCAAGCCTCAACTAGGTGGCAGACATTTTGATAAATCTCATTAGTTCTTATCAGGCTGTGTTCTGCATTAATCAACTCTCCTCTTTGTGCTCTCCTGAGGTCTGGAGAAATCAGAAAAAACCTAGACTACAGATGCCATTATGTGATTAACAAATACTCCCAAACATTATAGTGCACACTAGTTTGCAAATGCAAATACTTCTCAACTCAAATTCATTCCAGAAAAGTCCTCTCTATCCTGCAAACTTTTTGTTACACCCAAGACACCAAGCACACTACCTGCACCCCCAGCCTTGCCAAAGCACCCCAACCCCAAATCCTGAATTCCCCCTTACATCCATACACTAACACTGTGTGTTGTGCCTTTGTATCTGACTCACCACTGCCAGACACTGATAAAAATAAGACATGTATAAACCTTCTGTCCGTCACTCCCTCGTGTTTCAAACTCCTTTCATCTCTCATGCAAACAACTGTGGTTAGTCTCTGTGCTGCATGGCATTCTCAAAGCAAATTCTTTGGTTTGCTTTGTCCATCAAAGAACATGCAAGCGCAAACAAAAGTTTTTTTTAATAGGAATCAGAGGGCGTATCAGTATAGCTGATTAAATTAAACTGAGAAACTGTCAAAGATGTTCAGAGAAAGAATCATTGCTCAATCAGACGTTTGACCCATCGCGGTCGCTCTGCAGAACGGTTAAAATAAATCCCCGGTCTATTAAAAGCCCCTGAGAGAGCCGTGTTCATTCATTCATTCCTGCCTGAACTGCTGCAAGCGCTGTATTCTATGGAATTATGTGTGAGCGAGGAATGAGAAATGTGCAGGAGAGGTCAAGCTGTTTCTACCAGAAGCATTTCCTTCCTCACTATTCTCATAGCTGCGATATCAAATAAGTAATTCAGAAAGACACTGAATGGCCTTATACAAAATATGGAGTCATACAGCCAGCAATTATATCCGTAAAATGTTTTTAAATGATTTGGAAGTCCATATTAACACTCAAACAATATTCAAAAATGGAATCTTAGTGTAAGCAAAATGATACACACTGAAGACTGAAAATTTGAGGAAATATATATTTTTCATGATAAGGCGATATTTCATTGAATTTTATTAAATTAGAAAAATTAAATCTCAGTGAAACAGCAGAAGAGCAAAACTGCACTTTTTTTGTAATATCAAACATTATTTATCAGCTCTGACCCAAGCAAAATTGCTTTCCATTACTTATTTCTCCAGGCAACTAAAACTCACAAAAGAAAAATAAATGGACATTTATAATGCTGTATCAACATCATTGCATAGGCTGACTGAAACAATGAACTGCGTATTGCTAATGACAAATGGAATGGTATATTACAAAGACCAGTTTACCCATAAAAAAAGTTCTCATCACCAGTTAAGTGAAAGCATGCAGGCACCTGTACAAGGAAGCAGATGGCTAAGAGTGGAGATGAGAGATGGAGAGGGTGGAATCGGGGTAAGGCAAGCTGCACGTACCTTGCTGTTGAGGACTTGACTGAGGGTGGTCCCAAAGCATGAGCTCTCTCCTTTATTGTGTCACTCCGCCGATGACCCGGCTAATTGGAGCGTCTGAGGTGGGACGGTCACTCATTATCTAAAGGGACTATAAATATGGCATTGCCAGGAAGCTATCAGATGCAAGCCGACTTTCAGCCCCCGATGGTGCCCTTTTAAGGCATGATATTGTGTGTATATGTGTGTGAGTGTGGGTATTTGTCTATATGTGTGCATGTGTGTGTGTGTGCATGTATGTGTGCATGTGTGCGTGTGTGTGTGTGTACTGTATATGTGTGTGTGTGTGTGTATGTGTGTGTGTGTGCGCGCGTGTGTGTGCAGTATGTGCGTGCGTGCGTGTGTGTGCACTCGCGTGCGTGTCCCTCACTGTGCTGATTAAGGTCTCATTATCTGCCGCTCTTGGAAAGGGGAGTACGTGGGAGCCAGATAGCAGGAGGCTCCTGTTTCTCACACTTCATCCAGAGAGAGGTGTGAAGATCGGGACTGAGAGCAAAGGGACCGGGCCTGCCTCCTGGAGGGGCCAGAATGTGTGCTAGTATTCTCCCAGTGTCTGTGACAGTTAGCATCTTATAAAGAAGACCTTGGTGTCAGTTTCACAGTTACACCAAGGACAGCACAACAATAGTATGCCATAACAAACTTATTCCACAGGAACACTGAATAATTCAACAGAGTAAACGGACTGACGCTGTGGACCACGGAACATGTTACATTTACTTATGGCCATGCAAAGATTTATGGTCATGCATTTTTTATATAAAAAATCTCACATCCCTCATATGAACAGTAAATGTCACATAACTGAAAGCCTAATAAAGTAAAATTCAAAGTCCCATATGACAGTGCCATGAATGCTCCTGAGAATTCAACTTATTGGTGATAATGACTATTTGTCTGACTCCAATAATGTAATATTTACGATGGTCATAGCCACCACCTTTGTGAAAAGCTATTATCATAAAGAAGACAGTGTGCTGTTTCCACTAGTTCACATCAGGACCTCAAAACTGCACTCACCAGACGTGGCCAGACAGGGGCGCTCTCCTCACTACAGCTCATCTGTCCTCCAAACTTGATCAGTTTCAAAGCTGTAGGCAGAGCATTGTCGTCAGCATTTGAGCTGCGGGATTCGCATCTGTTTCCAATCATACCAACCCACATTCATTCAAACCCCCACACTGCTTCACCATCAAGAAGGTTCCAGATTCCAGAAGATTTTGTGATCAGGGAACTGAATTCGTAACCACAACGACATACGTTCAAATCCAGGGGCAGGCATTGCTGTTATACCCTAGAGCTGGGAACTTTCAACTAAATTGTTTCCAGTGAATATATCCAGCTGAATAAATGGATAAAATGTAAAGGCTTTACAATTCTCCTTAAATACAGGCATTTCTTAAGCAAATAACCCATGTAAAGTAATAACGTTGTGTATATATAGTGTAATACTAAAGAACCCAAGGCAGATCCAGTATCCTTGTAACATTTGGATACAAGATTTCATTTCGAGGAGGGGAGCCCCCCTGCCCATACAATAAATAAATAAATCTGAAGTGCTGAAGTGCTTTCATTGTTTTGATTTGAGTTCTTTCTCGGGGGTTTTGAAGAAAGAAAATGGAGTGCTACGTGTGATAGCAGCACTGAAACAGCAAGGCTTTCACTGACGTAGCCTCCGCTAACTGTTTAATACAGAGACGAGACACAACACACTCAAGGAAAGGGCAAACATTTATTGTCTGCATAGCTTTGTCTAAGCACTGGCCCGGACTGAAGTCTTGGACAAAGAGAGCACTGTTTTCTGCTGTTTGGTTGTATTGACGTATTTTCGTTCATGGTGTTTTGACATTTTTAAAACATCAAAACATTGTGAAACCCCTGTATCTTTTTAGCGCCTGAATGCGCAAAATTACATTCTGCAAACTCGGACTTCAGCTCCTCACCTTGTGTGTGACAGCCATAGAATGCTTTTGAAGACTTCTCAAGGCATCGTTCTGTGCAATTATGTGTTTATAGAACATGCTTCTATTCTGAAAGCCTGGATTCAACCAAGATATGTCCTAAAAATAAAGGCAAGTTTTATCTTTTTTCCTCCACAAATATAGTTTGATCAGGTGATTTCTGAATTCACCAAATGGTGACTGTGAAGAAAAATATTAATCTTTTATTCATTTCTGAGCCAAAGTTAAAGAGAAAACTTTATTGAATCCAGGCCAGAGTGTTTTATTATCTTGACCTCTGACCCAGACATGACTGTGTGCCATAAACATGATAATAGTGCAATAATAAAAGGTTTATATGTTATTCATGATTTGCTGCAAAGCCACCTTGGTTATCCTTCTTTCCTGCAGAATTTGATGTGCGTGAGAGAGTGAGCTCTTTGAACATCCCGTGTGGAAGCAACACACTGGTTGCATTCCTGAATGAAGGCCTTTGCTCTGTAGTGAATGATCGCCTATCCGTCTGGATGCTTCATCCTCCAAAGCTTCCACATTAGATGCAAAGACCAGCCTGTGACTTCCAACCCTATCTGATAGCTGAGTCCATGTAGGGTGGGAGGCCCCTGGGAAGACCAGTTCGTTCCTGGAAGTGGTGGTGATGAAGGAACGCTCTCTTCTCTGGACCAGGCTTTGGTGCAATTGGCGCTGCAGTCCTTCAAATTAAAAGTTAAACAGAGGCGATGGAAGATCACACGATCGCTCCACTCAAGCGACTGCATCACAAAACTGGGAATGTTCTACTCTTGAGGTGCACAATTAGATGTCATGTTGCTTTAATTAACAAATATTTGAGCCACATTCCCGAACTCTTGCCTGAAATAAACGGCTGTTGCAAAAATAAAAAAAATAGAAGAAAAAAAATGTTGCATGGTGCCACCGATGGTAATTGCAGTCAGATGAGATTAGTATCCTTGTTTTCTGGAAAAATGGCTTTCTCTTCTGATGGGATTCAGACCAACAGTAGAAAAATTCCTGGGCCCATTAATCTAATCAGATTTTACTCTCACCAACCTTTCATGCTGATCCCAATAACCCTTCGCCTTCCAACAATCCCACTGTCCAACAGGACCTCAATTGGCGTTCTTTTTAATGAAACAGAAGAGATTAATGAAAGATTGGAGGATTGGTATGGGGGTTTGGCCAAGGGTACATTGTACTGTAAGATTTACATGGTGAAAAAATATTTTAAAAACTATACTCAAAGCATGATAGTACCATACTTACAGGGACTAACAATGATCAGATGAAATAGATATTAAAAACATATAATTTATCATAGAGGTTGAAGATTCACACTTACACCAGGTGCAGTTACTTTCAACATGGATTACTGAATTTCAATAAATATCCCGAATTTACAGAAATTAAATGCATTTGACCAACCCTGATATATTTTATATTGTCCTGTATTTAATATGTACTGTAAGGCAGCAGGGTGCATCATACAGGAAGGAATACAGACACAGACACAGGTAATTGCAGGTAAAATACATTCAGGTGAAAGATCAACAATGGAGCTGTAATTTAATGGGGAAAACCAAACGCCTGTTTCCCAGGCCAAACTAAACTGATGACAACAAGAAAACAGAGAGCATTCAACCTCGTCTGTTCAGTAAGCCCCGCAGTTCCGCAGAGTTTGCTCTTAAATGCTGTTGAATAAGCTGATGACCTTCACCTCTTGGTGGGACATTGCAGCCGGTCAAATTCAAGGAGTCATTTTGTTCTTGGATGTGGATTTGGGTTTTGAGCAGTGGCATCGCCAGTCGCACGTCTCATGGGACTGTGTGTGTGTGTGTGTGTGTGTGTATGGGCACACGTGCATGTGTAAGGAATAAACCACGACAAGCCACGTGGTTCTCTTGATATATACACACTCCCGAGGTGGTAATGTGCTATAATGCATATAGGTCAATGAATCACGTCAGGACTGTAATTTCATGCCTTGGTTCCCTTACGTTCATATCATCTCCCTTTTCCTCATCTCTCCCACACTGAATATCCAGCTCAAAGGCCAAGGCTGGTATGAGGCCAGAGCTGCAGTGCAAGGCCGGGTGGTTTAAACCCATCCAATCGGTGGAGAGAGCGGTTTGGGCAGATTGGCACTGCTGCTGGACGCCACAGAGGCAGAGATGGCTCTCTCAGCCAGCTGATAAGGGCCCTGGATAGGGAGAGCGGCTGTGAAGAACAGAATAAAGGAGGCCTCTGCTCAGGCCGCGGTGCTGCTGACATGGTCACGAGGAAAGGTCAGACCAGGCCGACCTATTTCTTGTTGCCAGGCGATGAATCATTTGTCCTGGTGAGGCCTTTTTGCCAGGCTGGAGAACACAGAGACACCCCGGTCGAAAGAACGCAGCGATAAAGGTGCCAGACCGGGATAAAAGCAGGGAAAGGTGCCACTGCCTGGAAATATGGACCCTAAATAACTCTGAGTACAACAGCATTTTAACTTCACTGGAGACTCAAGCTCTATGGTTTAAACTTCTCTTTACTCATCATTCCACTGCTTTCAAGAGGGTCTTTTGTGCTGACTAATTTACAGCATTAAACTGCTTATCTAACTGGCTATGAAGCCAGCTAAAAAACGAACGATACATGTTTATCTTAATTTGCAACATGGGGCCACACTGCATCTCTTTTCATTTCCCAATCAAAAGCCTGGAAGGGCACAGCGCCATGATCCTCCCACCAATCAGCTCTCAGCAAAGTCCCAGCTTACATCAATGAAGCCACACCGCCAGAGCCTGACCTCACATACCGAGATTCACTGCATTGAGGAGTTACAGGTCGTACCGATGCAATTTAAGGTGATATTTATTGCAGTGAAATTCACTAATCTGTTTTAATGCAAATTAAGAGCCTTGAACTACAGGACTGAATTAAATAATTGCGATGGTTGGGGGGTTTAATTACATACTTTAATCCCATGACCTAAACGCACAACCATGAACCATGTGTGCAACCCCGTGGGATCGGAACACTTAGGTGTAATGAAATGTAATAAGTTAAATTCCAATTATGTGATTACTGAGCTATGAGCTTCAGTACACAGGGGAAGAAACAAGACAGTCCGATCCCCCTACACAGTAATGTCGGTCACAGCCAGTCAGTAACCTGCACTCCCACCTCAACTTTGTTTTAATCCTGCACACATATTTCTTAACCTCAAAAGTTGGCTGTTTCAAGCTAAAAGATACACATGTACTGGATTGTGTTCCTCCTGGTACCTCAAGTATGCATAGCAAAGAAAATTACATGAATGTACAGTAGGCAACTATTGAAGCCAGATAGGTTTGCCAGAGGTTTGGTTAAAATCAAGCTGTGTAACTGGATTGTATGAATGAATGAATGAATAAATGCTCTGCATAAGATGTGTCTGCTAAATACTGAAATGCACAGTAAACATATCACTATATTTTCACAGAGGTCCCCAAACATTACAGGCAATAAGGAACCCTTAGGCCGTGTTGTCTGGTGGTGATAGTGAGCAAACGTATACGTGAAGAGTCACAACATAAACGTGATGATGAGGGAAAACTATGCTGTTTTTCCGCTGTTCATGTGACTAAGTTAAATTCTGGCCTCATGGGTTTAATAGTTACAATCAAGGCCCAATTTTCCAAGAATATGTGCAATAGAGTCTTTTGAAAGCCATAATTTCCAAATGAACTACTGTTGTCTAATATTACTAATTTGGCTGACACTAAACATGAGGCTATTTACACAGCACATATTAACGTATTACCCATTTACAGTGTCTTGCAAAAGGGTTCAGACCCATTTTTATGCAGTCTATGGTTCAGACCCATGGATGGTTTTCACATTTTTCTAGATTTCAAATGATAAATTCACAAATCAAACATTTGAAGGGTGAAATTGGTTATATGTCAGCAAATATATTTTGCCTGCAAGTAAACCAATTCTACCCTGCTTGTTTTATGAACCACTATACAGATGAGAGTTATCTTTCTGTACATTGCAATGGTTGCAAATAATTAATTATCTCATCTTGTGAGTCACACTTATCATTTTATCGGGAGAAGTTAAAGCTGAGGACTCAACTTGAGCATGCCAGTGCAGACAGCTCCTGTTTGTTTCTCTTAATGCCTTGTGCTCTTGTTTCCAAGAATCTATCTACGCTGAATCAGGTTAACTTTGTTAGTAGATGTCTTGTCAACTACTTACAGCATCATAGATTCCAGGAACAAGCCTTGCTACCTCCCTGAATCCCACATATTAATCATTTGGTACACAAAAGACAACATTTTCATCTCATTTTGAACATAAGAACATACGAATGTGTGATGATTAGGATTGGACATTCAGCCTATCCGGATAATACAAATCTAAGAATTTATAATGATGAGAACAGGTAGAGGTATGCAACAGGTATGAGGTATGCACTGCAGAGAAGAGGAATGAGAGGTATGCACTGGAAAGAAGAGGAATGAGAGGTATGCACTGGAGAGAAGAGAAATGAAAGTCAGTCAGAGCAAGACGGAATACATGTGCGTGAACGAGAGGGAGGACAGCGGAATGGCGAGGATGCAAGGAGTAGAGGTGGCGAAGGTGGATGAGTTTAAATACTTGGGGTCAACTGTTCAAAGTAACGAGGAGTGCGGAAGAGAGGTGAAGAAGAGAGTGCAGGCAGGGTGGAGTGGGTGGAGAAGAGTGTCAGGAGTGATTTGCGACAGAAGGGTACCAGCAATAGTGAAAGGGAAGGTTTACAAGAGGGTAGTGAGACCAGCTACGTTGCATGGTTTGGAGACGGTGGCACTGACGAAAAGACAGGAGGCGGAGCTGGAGGTGGCAGAGTTGAAGATTTTCGTTGGGAGCGACGAGGATGGACAGAATTAGCAATTAGTATATTAAAGGGACAGCTCAGGTTAGACGGTTTGGAGACAAAGTGAGAGAGGCGAGATTGAGATGGTTAGGACATGTGCGGAGGAGAGATGCTGGGTATATTGGGAGAAGGATGCTGAAGATGGAGCTGCCAGGCAGGAGGAAAAGAGGAAGGCCAAAGTGGAGGTTTATGGATATGGTGAGGGAGGTGGTTGGTGCGACAGAGGAAGATGCAGAGAACAGGAAGAGATGGAAACGTCTGATCCGCTGTGGTGACCCATAACGGGAACAGCCGAAAGAAGAAGAATAAGAAGAACAGGCAATTCAGCCATCTAAGCTTGGCCTTTACCCACAGACTCCTTGCATAGATGCTGGGTCGAACAGCCTCAAACTGGACCTTCAGAGCTAGCTACCCTCCATAGCACATCTATCTTGCAGCATCTTGCCTAAACTGCTTTGGCACTGTAGTCCCGCATAACAAGGGCTATGGGATCCATGTACTGGACATGGAGAACCCCAGTGTGACAGTTGGGCCTTGGGTTGATTGTAAGGCAGTGTCTGAATTTAAATATTGAGCATAGAATTTAACCAATGAAACAACTTGGTAAATATTGGGTTTTCAGTCTCATTTGCATATTTGGGTAAGGCTGATTGGTAAGACCTTGATCCCAACACAAACGATTTAATTATGTAAAATGGCAACAATTACAAACAGCATGTTCCTACGAATGTCCTTTTCTGCAAACTCACTGTTCCTATGCTGACCAATCAAAGCTGATCCCAGGAACTGATCTGATTTTCTAAGAAATTCTTCATCCTAATTCTTTTAAATTACTACATTTAATTTCACGATAAACCTAATTTTCTTATACTTCTGCAAATTTACAACTCGCAGCATTTCAAATACAAGTAATTGTCAATAGATGGGGTGGCCCTTATCCATATCATTCTTATATATAGCACATATGTGGTAAGAGCAACAGCTCTGAAACCCACACATTCACTTTCCCTTCATAATCCAGTGTTATATAACTCCATGTCTGGCAGCTTTGAACCACCCAAACAGCAATCAGACAGATGACCTTGGGGTCAGCTACAGCAAGTTGCCATACCCATACCTTTCCTGACCCCTGACTTTTCCCATATTTGTTCCTATACAGGGTAAACATGGTTATAAACCACTGGTCTGAGAGCAATGACTAACAATTGAAGTTATTCTATTAAAAACAGAAGACTTTTTGGAGAAGACCCTCCAGGACAGGATAGGAAAACTTGGTCTCACTCTTAAAAAAATAATAACTTAGCAAAACAACAAAAACTTATTTAAACCTTTGCATTACTAACTAGTTCCATCTAATGTCTAACAGTTTCACTACATCCTCAGTGTAGGACTGTAGCAAGCAGTCGTGATATCAAGGCAGCGCACAACTTGGATCACAAAACGTATTAGTATAACTGCTCCCTCTGGCGTTAAGTATTGCAAGTTACCCTGATGTGGGTAATGTGGAAATGGGTTCGAACGACTGGATCGCTGAAGTGATCCAAAGCATGTGAAATTATTCAAAACATCGATAAACTATGACCATTAGATATAAGACTATGACCAAAAACAACGCCCCAACTGTAGAGACCCCTTTGATAGCACTCAGCCATGAGCTCCATAGCCGCTATTTGCTTTAAACAGTACATTTTATTCAACATAATTATGAACATTAGCCAGAAATGTGTATATACGAAATAAACATTTAGCTATAATTAAACTTAAATGTGGGATTATAGCGCCCTAATAAATACAGTATGTACATGCAGTGCACAAACATTAGAGGGAGGCAGAGTTCCAGAAAAAAAGAAAAGAAAAATTAAAACGGCGAAACCTTGGCCACCACCAGTTTTTCCAACTTAGCTTTTTACATCAAATTGGCGGAATCACCGCATAGCTGACGAGTTACATTTAAAAGACAAGTGGTTTCTTTGACGGAAATGTTTTCTATTAAAATACCACAATGATAGGGTATACATAGCCGAGCTTAAATGGTGATATGCTGTATTGTCTTGCTCACACAGGTTAGCCTATTTCCTCGGTTACTCTTTTCCTCAATTGGCGTTATACCCGTACAAACGTCGGTTTAGGTTACATTTGCCAGATTACGCTATGTAATTCAGTTTCAGCATGGCAATCCTGGTTGCTACGGACTTGTGCGCCCTATAATATATTATGTTTATGCTATTATGGAGGAGGCAAAGCTTTCGACTGTTCGCGTGAGGTATAAAGGAAGTATAAAAAACAAGTAACTTCAACAAATTAAGCGCCTTTCAGTAAATACCGAGTCATTTGCCACATAAAAATAAATAATTAACAAATACTATTTTCCACATGCTAGTACATTATTTTATCTATGCCCTTCAGATAGCCACAGGTAATTGTAGGCCCACTCCTATTTTACGGCTCGAGGGTTTCTCTAACAATCTGCTTGGGTGACTGCGCTCCAATCTTGACTAATGGATGTTTTTCCAAATTGGCCTCCTTTTATTCATTAAGAATTTATTCACACAAGAAGATCAACTGGAAAATATTAACTCCGCAAAATACGTCACACAGATGCAAACCGTTCGCCTTTCTCTGCAGTCCATGTTTCGGTCTCACGCAGTACCTCCGAAAATTTTGCTTTCATGCTCCACTTGTATTGTTTTTTGGTAAATTCTTGCTAGGTACGTATGATTAACACCATTGTGATATTTGGAGACAGCTCAGTTGAATTTTGAATGTTGAATTTTTACCAGCAGTGATCTCTAAAGACACACATTTTCAGCTAAGCATGAACCTTCTTTTGGAGTTGTGGTGTCACTCTCCTACTACAGAATTACAGATGCTGGTAAATTATGCCACAGTATGTACAGCCCATGCTGGTGAAAACTTGGTGGCCCAGCACCCAAACAGGTAACTTCACATTGGTGATTCCTTTTTTCGCTCCCTGTATTATATCAAAGTGAGTAGTAGCTCTGCAATCTCTACACAGTCCCTGTAGTAGACCTACACCACCATAAGCTAACTCTTGAATGGAGATATCAAAGAGTCCTGGCTGACCAAGCTACAAAACAAATGGTTTTCAACATAGAAAGTGATTAAACAGCTGATTAATTATCGTTAATGATGAACCCATTAGGCCCGGCATAATTCTGAAAAATGCGCACTGTTCAGATCTGCTAATGGTCCCTTAAATCAATTACTTTTGTCACTGGAAGGTTATTAAGCCTGTGCATAAATCATTCAGAATATTCATTTTTTGAATAAGTGTAGTTTTTCATCATAATCTATTTTTATTATTTTACTCTGGTGGAGTTCAGGTGGTTTTCATTATTGATTTTGTTTTATAATATTAAGTCCTCGTTTTGTTTGTGTCACCATTCTTGGCAAAATAGCCAAGAGCACATCCCCATTCAAAATACCTCCTGGGAATAGAGAATTACCAGCTTCATGTGAATGTAACACCAGTGGGTATGCTTGCACTGTGGTAAGACTGCATTGATGTCATAGAAAGTACATTCAGTACATTGCTGTCCTTGCTGTGCTGACAAATGCCAAATGAGCTCAGAAGCAGGGGTCTCTGTGCCAGGCGTGCTCTCTGAGCAGCTAAAACTTTTGTTTGTGCCTTTTTCTGACACTGGAAATCAGTTCTGTAAAAAAACCCATTAGCAGTTCAATATCAGAAGTGAGATATTCTGGGACCAGTCCAGGCATTGCTGTGGGTGTTACCCAGCATGCATTGTGCCCCTCTGTGTCCTCTGGGTGCCAGCCAGAGTACGGGATTATATCTGCTAACTTGTACAGTATAGTAAGGTATCCTTGGTTTTAATGTGCGTATCTTAGAACCAGAGATATTTTGATATTTTCATTCCTCAGTCAAAGCATAACATCCTGTGGGCAGCTTTCCTTGCAAACTTCAGAGCACTGCCTTGATGTATGACTCTGACTATCCAGTAACAGTCTCAGCAGCAAGAGCTTGCTGACAGCAAAATGGAGACAGCTGTGATGTCTTCTGAACACGAACAGCAAATGTAAACAGGCTCAGGAATTATGCCTGTTATGTGCGGTTCTCACAAAAATTTGGTTACACGAAGAATAAGCAGACACAGCCTCACGTTTGCACGTGCATACAAAAGGGATATTTGTAAATAGGCAGACGGCTTAAAACGTGAACACCTGACACCACTCTGAAGAGGTTTCCTTTAGTCTTTGGTAAATTACAATTAAAGAAAGATTAAATATTTTTATGTTCAAGTCTACAAGACACCATATGTAACCAGCTTTTCAGTTGCTCAGTATTAAAATTAAATAGTTTGGCAAGCTGTTTGCCAGTCTGCAGAGTGGGCGACTCTCAAGCTATATAAGAAACCCCCACTCTCCTCTGAAAAAGAATAGCTTGCCAATTCATATAAGTAGCATAAACAAAATAAGGTAATGTATGTGATCGTGCGTATTCTCCTGGTGAAAAAATAACCTTTACTTTACAAAAATAATTGTCACACATTATTCATGAGATATATTTTGGGTAATGGAGCTGGAGCTCAGAGTTCATTCCTGTATCCTTACGGTTAGCTTCTCTCCATATGACCCAAATTGGCTTTCTCGCTTTGACATTCATTAAGAAAAAGAAACATGGCCACTGTGGACACAGTGCAGGCTGCCAAGAATCCCAGCCCAGCTGAGGTAAGGTCAAAATCAGTGGAACAGATACACCAGGATGGAATTAAGTGCAGTGGGCAGCACTGATACCTCACAGCAAATCCAGCCTGGGCCTTTCTGTGTGGAGTTTCCATGTTCTCCCCGCGACGGCGTGGGTTCCCACAGACCATGGTGAATGAATGATGTGTGTGCCCTGTGATAGACTGGCGGCCTGTCCAGGGTACATTCCTGCCTCTCGCCCAATGCACACTGGGATAGGCTCCAGCACCCCACACAACCCTCCCAGGATAAGCAGGGATAAACAGGCTAACATTGGCAACGTTATGGGTCTAGGTTTACTATTGCCAATTTTTATACACTTCGAAACATATTGTAAACAACAATATTTTCCCAAAAATTTATCAGGGGTGCTAAATGACTGCCAGGTACTGTAACAGCATATCATTTTCCCTAGGGTTGAATCCTCCCCTCCCTAGTTTAGTACATATATGAGGTCACCGATCACATGACTCCACACCCCAGTACCACTGGCAGTTTGGTCCACGTTAATTCCAATACAAGTCCTGGAACACTGTGTTTGCTTGTCTTTCCTCTCTTCATTACAGTATAGTGAATCAGCATGCATCTAGCATGCTTCTCATAGCAAAACATTTATATATTACATATGCAGACCTGCGATAGGTTAGCAGCCTGTCCAGGGTGTATTCCTGCCTCTCACCCAATGCATGCTGGGATAGGTTCCAGCACCCCCCTGCGACCCTGTTCAGGATAAGATAATGGATTGATATTATATATGCATTTACATAGCCAAACCCAGAGCATTGCTCATATTAACGCGAGATTTATAAGTGGGTTGAGATTTAAGATGCAGCCAGCCTGGCAGGACACCATGTGACACATCAATCACATGTATTCTGCTTGGAGGCGATCCAAATCTCTTTGGAACACCCTGCACTCTACTGAAATTTAACAGGACATGACCCAAAACTTCTGTTAACAGAGTTACAGAGGTGAAATTATGTCATCTTTCTGATATCATAACATTAAGATTATCAATGTGATATCATACAGCGCTCCCCTTTGACCTCAAAAATGAGTGTGCATTTTGGGTCTGGCTACCAAAAGGGTATAATCTAATGAATAGGCATGTGTATGTGTATGGACAATGTAATTGAATGAATAGAAACCAAATCATGGGCCAAGTAGCTTCCACTGTCCAAAATGGGACTTGCCATACATATATTCACTAAAACATATAGGCTGGCACTTGTTTGTTTCCTACAATAATACATTTAGCTTTAATTACCCCCTTAAAGTCAAGGAGATAAATGTTCAGATACAGTTCAATTCAGATAAAATGCATAAGAAAAAATAATGCCTTCATACAAATACATATTGTAGTTATAATTTTGTCATGCAGGCGTTTTTAGACCACAGAAGTAAACATTCCTTCGATTTGATTTGCTGGGATTGGACCAGTAGAAATCGATCCACCCCTGAATGCTTAAATTAAGTAAAATGTGTGGTCTGCTGAAGGGCCCAATAACTTACCTCAGAATCAGAACATACAACCATCTGGTTACAGGCCAGTGCATGCAGTATTTGCACTAGATGAAAATGTGAACAGAGCCTGGACCCTGCTATTGTCTTGACCCCTCATGATCTCTAAAGAATCTGTTAATATAAGCTACAGTTGAAAGATTTTATATGATTTTTAGCATGATCAAATCTGATTGGTTCAAGCAAGTGCAAGCTAGAGTGACAGCCTGATCAGATTGATAGCTCGGTAACATTACACTACAGACATTTAGCAAATGCTTGTATCAAGAAAGACTGACACAGCTAGTCTTGTTTACACAGAAGAATATCCATTGATACAGGAGATGTACTGAAGAAATTCAGGTTACGCATTGTGGACATGGGAAGAACAGCTGTGTCCTACAGAGACACTACAAAACTAGTACATTAACCACTTGCTATCACAGTAAGGTCTGAAGGACCCCAGTAATCCTGTGTTGATTCATTACATAAGCAGGGGTGACCTCAGGTGATCAGCATTGGCACACACAGGTACATCCATTTAGAGAGCAGTGGGGGTGAGGCAGAGGGAGAAAGAAATGAATAAAGGGGAGAGGTAGAAACGAAAGCCCCTTTGCCATGAGCCAAATGCCATGACGCAGAGATGGACTCTGACTCATGCCAGTCCCTGGCATCTCTGCATAGGACGTGCTGGTGCCCTTCGGCTGATATTGAGGATCCGGCTCACTTTCATCTGATTTCAGGCTAAACATGGTGAGCGCAGTCAATACCTTTCACTGCACCCAACAAAAACACATACGCACGCACACACACCCACCCACACACACACACACAGCAGCATCACACAGGCATCAGACAGCACCCTTGCAATGAGTGAAACCCCACAGAGAAGACTAACACATCCTGCAAGCATGTGTGTGTGTGTGTGAGAGAGAGAGAAAGAGAGAGAGGGAGAGAGAGAGAGAGAGAGAGAGAGAGAGAGAGAGAGAGAGAGAGAGAGAGAGAGAGAGAGAGATAACGAGCATTTGTGTTGGTATGGGTAAAGCTGTACAAAGAGAGCTTTTTTACAGGCACAGCTGAACTGTAATGTATGTTTTTTTTCTGCCTGCAGTAGCAATGTTATGTTTAGCTGCTCTGCATGATGAGGAGTCAGTCAGTCAGAATCAAACTACAACAATCTACAACTCTGCCCATCCATTTTAGTTTCATTAATTTATCAGCTGATACAACATTCATGTGCATTTAAGATGAACATCGATTTTGATTTAATGGAGTGACTTTTACCATGGGAAGATTTTATACTTGATGTGATATCATTATATGCAGGGCAAATACTGAACATGAAGATTTGTGTCTATTAACTCAAGTAACAGGACAGGCATCTTCGCAACATCTATTCAGGGACACATATTTATTAGTGGCTTCATTACTTTGACCTTACTTTCCTCCCCTGGTTCATGCCCAAGCCTTGATTCAGCCAGGAGCTCCAGGTGTATCACCCAGCCCCTCTAAACTGCACGAAACTGAACTATACAATTTGGACTTCTACCAGTTAGTTCATTACCTTGACTGTAATCTGTTCAACCCATTTTACTTGCTGTGACTGATCCCTTATTACATTTCTGTTACATTCATTCTACTGCTACTTTACACCAGACCAGCAAGCAGAGAATGGGCTCTCTCTATAGCCGGGTTCCTCCCGAGATTTCTTCCCATCAGGGAGTTGTTTTTTTTCTCGCCAACATTTAAAGGTTTTTCTCCACACTGGGAGTTTTTTTTTTTTTTTTTTTTTACCCCATGTGCTTGCTATTTGGGCATTCAGGCCTGGTTTTAGCTCAGGTTTTGCTATTTTTCTGCTACTCTGTACGGCATCTTTGTGGCCATTTTCTGTAAAAAGAGTTATAAAAATAAAGCTGATTTGATTTGACTATTTAAATTTTTACAGAAACTAAATATAAAGCAAAAAGAGCAATAAATAAATAGACATGCAAGCAGTCCCATGCTAAATATTCAAAAACAACCCCCTATTTGTTAATCAAAATGAGACCCTATTTAAACATGTCCCCTGTGCAGTGGTACTGTTCTGGCACCTCCCACTGCAAATACTTATTAGCAAGGCCAGGAACAGTGTACACACCCAGAAATTACACTCCAATGTCCACAGTACTGCATAACAGGGGAAAGGAGAACCTTCAACACATCCTTGTCAACAGGTACTCATTTAGACGCCATGATGCATTGATCTGCCACTTAAGTTTATACTTACTTATGCATCAGTCAAGTCATTTGTGTCCACTCTTAGACTGTACAGACTCAGGTGTAAGTATAAATACAGGGATACAAAAAGCATGTAGAACATTATTAAAAATGTATAAAGCAATACGCATTTATCCAGTTTCATCTCACTTTAGCTCATTTTAATACTGCATTGTACGTAGTGCTTTCAAGAAACACAACACAAACGCACACACACACGTCTCCGGGTCCTGCTTTGGCAGCGATGACGTCACCGAGCAAGCCAGTGGGTTGAGCTGAGGGTAGTGAGAGAGAGAGAGAGAGAGAATCTGGAGTTGAAGGGCCTGCGGAGACAAGGAGCAGAAAGGGAAAAAATCGAAAAGGATTTCTGTGTGTCAAGTGTTTTAATCACAACTCGACTGAACTGCAGACCTTCATTTTGCGTACCCACCCCCCTCCCCGTGCCCGACTCGACCGGAGTTACACCAAGGTAAGAAACTGGGAGAGAGAAAAATGGAACAGATTTGACCGTAAAGTTGGTGCGATCGCGGACGTGGAAATGCATGCGATGCCTAGCTTCACCTTGTTTTTGGGTTCATTCAGAAATAGTCTTCAGCGGATGAAAGATAGCTACATTCGCTTTTAAGATGGGAAATGCATATTGTAAGGAAACAGGGCCCCGAAAAGGCTTGGGGGGTCGGACCCCTGTGCTGTTCTTACCCATGCGGTTGACGGTTTCTCTTGCTGGTCGTTCGGGGCTTTGCTTTTGCTTTGTGTGCCTGTGTGGCTACGGTACTACAATAGATGGGTTTTGATACGATCGCGACGATGGTGTTTCCCTTTCTTACAAGTAAATCGCTCAGACATTTCTGCATGACCTTTGATCGGCTTTAAAATACATATTAATTTTTTTTTTCATTTGTTCTTTTAATATGATCGATAGGCTATCCTCCAGATAAAAGCGCACCAGTTATATGTCACGACGTGCTTGCCAACTACGGCTTTGCACACAATGAAAGCTCAACGAGGCTAAATGAAATTGCACATTTTTACTGTGACCATACGCTGTTGTTATGTTTGATCGATCTGTGATATACTGTTTGTCAATAGCTATTGTTTAGCGCGGTTTTGAAATGATAATAATCAAACTACTGTTGGTATTCTTTACAACTTGAAAGATTTTGTGGTGTAGCCTATGTCCAGCTTTGCATTGTCGTTACCACAGTGCTACAGCTATTAGTTTACGTAGCCTACTTGATAATTAAAAGCAAAGGTCTATACGAACTGAAACCGTACTTAATTGATGTGAATTAGGCTGCCGTGGACTACTTAAAAAAGAAAAACAATAAACAGACATTATTTGTATACCTTAATAGCTTAACACGTATTATCAGTTGCGATCCACTGCCACAGCACCTGCCTGACCCCTTATTATTAATTTAGCGAATTCTTAAACTATATTCTGACACAGTGCCAAGACTTGTATTATTTATGTGACTCCGTGGCGGTTGCATGTGTGTATCTGTACAGGTGACATACTTAATCAACGAAAACCTAAGCTACTCCCACAAAGTGACCGCCAATCGTAGCTTGTTGCGAGGACCACATTTCACAGCAATAATTGTTATGTCTTGACAGCAAAAGCCTATATATTCGTTTATGATTTCAGGTCGACGTTGTGCTTGACTTATAACTGTGATGTGTCGTTAAATGGAGATTGTTTGCCTCGCATGCTTAAGGATATGCTGTGACTTCAGGGGAAAAACAGAACTACAACGGGAACAGCGCATTGAGATTTTGGCTCGTGTAGTCCTGAGCGGAACTTGATAAAATAAATATTAAGTTCAGGTAACATTCATGCATTTCCCATGCAACTTTGCCTTGTACTTGTCACAAGAAATGAAGTGTCTTTCTGAATTCCGAGCTAGATTTGCCTCAAGAGAGTAAAGCAAAGTCGCCAAATGCCTTATTTTTGCAAGATAAGTCTGAAAGTCATTAAGCCTATTATTATTGTTGGTACTGTTGTTGCTGTTGAATGATTGTCTTTATTGTTTTTTATAATGAGTAATATTTTAGTAATATTTCAGTAATATTTACCTTTTCACCTTCTCTTAGGATTTATTTATATTATTTTTGCTCCGCAGAGTAAAGAGTAAGGTTCAACATGATAAATTGCTGTAGAATTTGTTGAGCTGAGGGGTATAGTCTTGCATCCATATAGCTACTGTATGTTTGATTACGATTTGGGATTCTGGGACTGTGTGAGCATTTGGAAAATGGCAGTCACAATGGTTATTTTGTTTGCAGACTTATACAAGTAACATTTTTGACTTTGAACGCTTTAAAGCTCTGGCCTTATCTGATTAAAAAAAAGAAAAAACAGAAACGTGAGCAAAGGTCAACTAAGGGGCTAGGCTATATACCTGGCTAACCAGGTGACTTTAGTGAGCAGCTACTGCTTATCAGAAGCACATCAGTGGGGTCACGCCCACTGCTAACATCTCCATGGGAACACAGAGCACAGTTCAGGATTCGGCTTGCAGTGACACGCATTTGAAATGTGTGGGTTGACATTTTCTCCACTGTGTTTCCTACATGTACAGTAATTTCTCCCATGTCTGTTAAAGGAGCTTTTTTTCCCCAAGTGGTAGTACCTCCCTGCGTACGTAAAAGCTCCCGTGATTTGAGATTTTTCCCCAAATGGTGATGCAGGCTGCCACTTCCTCTCTGGGTGTTTTTGTGTTCCTGTTGGTTTGCTGAGGATGCTACCCTTGCCACCACTGATGCATTCTGCTTGAGCGTGTTATTCTGAAGAGCTAGAATGGAGAGAAGGTCGTTCAAACAGGTGACCAAGGCCTTAATAATGACCATACGTGTTTAGATGTGTTGTCGTGAGTCACCATTGCGGTTTCATCATGGCAACATTTCCCTTCCGTGTCCAACGGAGCAGGTGGACGGACACTTCCTGGCACCTGTGGATTCGGCTGCCCTTTCACAATGCGAGCTTGAACTCAGTGGGTCTTTCCTGGGTGCTGTCCGAAAGCCTTGCTTTGTTTCTCTTATCCACAGTGGTAAAATGGGAGAAGCTCTTCGTTCACAGTGTGTGAAGAAATCTCTGCATTTGTCCTGCCTGTTTTGTCCTATGAGCCAAGTTGATTTGGTCATTCTGTCCGCATGTCGCAGTAGGTAATAGAAATCCAATAAGTGAATGGGTAAAAGAGGACCTGTGTGCGGTGGGTCGAAACAAGGCCACTTAGCAAGTGGTTCTTTCCTGGTCGGCCGCAGTATCGGACTCCGCCGTCCGCCGTCCCATGAGGGCCTCCTCCCGGTGACACTTCTGCATTTATGAAAGGGGAGAGCAAATTGAATGGACCACAAATCGCGAATCTTAGCGGAATCTTAAATAAGTCTTGCGGGCCTCTTAATCCCCAGCATGCTGCCCGTGGCCAAAGGCTACGCCTCGTAACCTCCAGTCCTGCACGGGGACGGAACAGAACGGCATATGGCGCGGCAGTTGAAATGCATCGTGGGAGCTCGTCTCACCTCCGCTGATGCAAACAGCTGTGTTTTCTGTTCAGCCTCCCTGACCCAGAATAACATTCCGACTCCAGGGTTGTGATTCCTCCCTGCGGAGCTTTTGATTGCTTGTAAAACTGTTTGCGGAACTTGGCTTTGATGATCGCAAGTTGTGGCCCTCTGCTTCTGCCTATCAGGCTCCACTCTGGGGTGTTGTTCCAGAGTCCTGTGTCAGCTTATGGCAGCAGCCACCTGTTTCGGAACAAGGTTGGTAGCTTTGCTTTACCTGCTGCACGTTTTTGTGGAGGTCCACATACCCCCAAAAGTGCAGGGTGCTCTGACACTTTCAGCTGACCACCGTGAGAGGTGCTTTCTGAGATAAATATAAATGTAAATATCTGTGCAGTGCCTCCCCTCCCTTTTCTGACTGCATGGAGGTGGAGCTTGCCATGACCCATAGCCAATCAGAGATGATGACAAACTGCTCTTCAGGGAGGGTTAAAAATGCTTTGTTGTCAACTCCAGTCTTCCAACAACCTAGATCATAGAATAGGGAGCTTCAGTCCCACATGACTGAGGATCTGACTCACAAGGGTCACAGTGAGAGAGGAATGAAGGTTTTGAAATGCACTCTCAAATCAGAATGGATTATGCTAACATACAAGAGCAATATTAAATTGCAGGCAGTGTGGCTTTTGCTAGAAACAGGCTAGTTTGCTGAGTGGAAACATTCTTCTTGGTCGTATGCTAACCTGCGTATGGTACAACATGGTCCAGCTCAAACTGATATGCATTAGGAGTGTTATTTAACATCTCACAAATACATTTTTGCTGATGCCATTATCTGTGCATTAACATAATTGACACTTAGACACGCATGCATTTACATGCAGTGTAGGCCCACACACATACATTTATGAGGTGTTGAGGTGGCTGAGTTTATTCTGGAGGTGAAGATTGATCAAGGCTAAAGCAGCAGTGCTCTTCCTCAAAATCAGTTTCAGACATTCTTCTACCCAGGGGTGGGGCTGACTCCTTATGAACCTCTTGTCATCAGTACTAGATATATTTCTGCCCCTGATGACACCGGCAGGTCCTCAGGGAAAATAAATAAAATCAAGCTCATAGCCACTAGCAGCGAGTGTGTGCTGACACGCTCAACTGACACGCTCAACTTCTGCTTTATGTAGCTCATGCCAGCGTCTTTGCCTTGAGTAAGACAATACTTCTCTGTTCACAAACATGAGTTTAGAGCAGCCATTGTAAGGGGTATTTACACTATTATTCTGCACTCTGTCTTTCTGTGTGCATTATTTGAAGCTGTAAACATGACGTTGGCCTAAAACAGAAATGTCGGTGTTATTCTTGGATTTGTGAGCGCAGCCATGGTGGCAGTTCCATGGAAGTTCCTTGTGCTTACTGCTGAATGTAGGCTAGACAGCTGAGGATTTCCCGAACACAACCCATGTTTTGGGACCTCGTCATCCTCAAACACAAGCACGGTACCGCTGATGTTAATCACCACTGTGTAAACCCTTAGCCTATGAAATCCTCAGAGCTTAGAAAGTGGGACTGCATGGCCCTTTGTGTGTACGCATCTTTGTTCACCTTCGCAACAGGGAGATGAGACGGGAGGGCAATGGCGGAGGATCTTGGAAGCGGAAAGATCGTTTATTAACGGTGTAGGATACGGCAGCTACTTAATTTTTCATTAGACCTCTTGCTGCCTGGAGAAGGGCACAAAGGTCTAAAAATACACCATGTTAACAGTGAAAGATCTGCTCATCAGACACATTCACATTCACTTTTCCTCTGAGGCTTTCCCCTCCTGGCTCTCCATAACCTAAAACTTTGTACAGAGACCAATGATGTTTGGTGGCGCGTTAGTTACACAGAGCTGCAGGTCAGACCTGCATGTTTATGCAAGACTCGAAAATAAATGCAAATGCTGAAAGATAATGATAATCAGCCAAAATACCATCCCCCCTCCCAAATCCACAACCAAGCCCAAAAGAACCCCATACTCCTGCAGTGAAGTGGCATGTCAGAAGGATGACGTTCATTTGGCTGCATGTAGGTTTCACCCACATAATAATACAATATACACATATACAATTTTAATGCTCAGAAAATGTGGCTTCTTCACTGAAAACAAAATCACAGCTGTACTGCACCGTTGGCTCTTAAGCAGGTCCTTGCATGGAGACCTCGCATGGTGGTGCACCCAGGGGTGTGATGTTACAGTGAAACAGAAATGTAGGGTACTCCCTCATTTGAAGCCATTGGCCATTGGTGAGGCATTACTCTGCCCACAATCCAAACTGTAGTGGCTAACCAGAGTTTGGGGAAAGAATGTGCTTCATTTGCCTAGTGTTGTAGCAGAGTATCGTAATACATGCTGACTCTTTACATGGTTCAGTTCAAATTTGACTCTTCAAAAATCTCTTGGAGTTGTTTCAGTCTCTAAGATCCTTACTTGGCTCTTTCAGTTGAGACTTAGATGTATTTTAAGGCCTCAATAAAATGGTATAATTATAGTATTTAAAGACTTGGCTGGGTCTTGCATGCGCTCAACGTATCTGCGGTTTTACATTACTTGTCGGCTATTTCTTTATCCCCATAAATGGTTAAGGCTGCTTGTTTTGATCAACCACATCGGTGGTTACAGGAAATGCATTACATGGAACAAATAAAACAATGAACCCCAAAGAATAGTGAAGTAGATACCTTCTGCTCATGACTCTAAACCCCGAAGGCTTTCCGATTGGAGTGCCTACAATTATAGTACTGACATAGGAATGGTAAACATCTCCATCATTATTTTCTCCATGTACCAGAGCAAGACTGAGTTAATCTGCAATTAGGCTAGATGTGGAGGTCGCATGCACTTTTCTGGGTCAGCCAAAATCACAGTAGGGTGTTGATCTCAAATCTGCTCTGCAAAGGTTACCTTTTGAGTTGTTTGAAATGAACTGCCTGTGTGCTCCCTGTGTGCTTGTGTATCATCTTATACAACTTTCATTCATATTTTCTGTATTTTTTCTAATTTTCTGCTAGTCCCTATGACTGTAAAATAAACTTCTTTAACTGTTTACTCAAGGGTAGTTTTAACTAGCCTATCTGCAGCTTGGGAAAGTGAAATCCTTTTTTTTGTTTCTTTGCAAATAAATAAATAAAATAATCTTTTATGGCTTCTAGGAAAAAAAAAAACCTCAAGACTCAATATGCAAAGAAAACAGGAAGTGTTGCTTCAAAATAAACTTTTTTTAGTTTGTGGCTGAAATTACTTTTGTGACCTCTCACCCCTGACGGAATGGAAAAAAAGAAAAAAAGACACAGATCTTTGAAATTTGGGCCCCTCCTACTTAATACAGGCATAAAGAATGGGAACCTTGGAAGATTCGATAGAAATGCTAATTTATCTTGGAATAATTGTTTACCTGTGAGTTCGAGAGCAAGGCCTTCCGTGCAGACGGGACTATACTGCTGCGATTGCTTATCTCCACTGAAGATAAAAGGTTCCAGTTTTTAAACAGAACTTTCTCAGGACTTTTCTCAGTGTGGGAGAATTATGTCCTTAGAATTCGCACCTGAACAGGGAATGGTTTGGGTATGTTGTATCCATTAGAAAGACACATGTTATATATGTCCTTAAAACATATGGATGGAAACGTATATGTTGATGGGAGTTCAGTGGTAAACTTTGGTTAAACCAAGTTGTATTTGTATTTGTGAACTATTTTTCACAAAAAATACAGCCTACAGCCTTATGCATGGAGCAGAGGAGAGGGAGGAAAGGAAAAAATAGAAAGTGGGAAAAATAACAGACATTGGAAGTTGCTACAAATTATGATCGCGAATAAGATTGATGACAAAGTGCACAGCATCCAAACAGTCAGGGTTGCGTGGCTTTCCCTGCGGTATACTGTCCGTGACCTTTCTAAAACCAAAATATCAAGGAAATGGGACAACCAAACTGGATTACAGTCAATAGCGGGCTACAGCTAACCTTTTAAGAAGAGGTCAAGCCTGTCAATAAAAAAAGAAAACCTTTCTGTAAATTCAGTTCTGTATGGTTGTAGAATGCTAACTCCAGGCACGAGGGCACGTCCACACCTAACAGGGAGAGCATCTTGTTTATAAAACAGCTCATAGGCCTTACCTCTAGCTACTACTCCACTGTAGAAATTGAGGTGCCAAGCGTTGTCAAACAGGTGTGCCTTACACAGCTAGTCTGATTTGCAGTGGGAAAAAGAATAGAGATGGACTCCTGTCGCCTACAGGTGTATCATGAAGAGACCCACAGCCCTTCCATGGGTTAACCAGGCAATGAAATTGAGTCAAATATTTTTAGCTAGCTTACAGGTGAATTGAGGCGGATACCTGTAGCTGTTCACGAGTGAATGAGATGGAAACCTTTGGCTACTTTCCAGGAAGAATAAGATAAAATGTGGCTCTTTACAGCTGAGTGAGGCAGAAACCTGTAGCCGATCCGCTAGTAAATGAACTGCACAGCAGGCACAGTAGGTGTTTTACGGGGGAATAATTGAGACGCCTCAGGCTGCTTACAGGCGAACCAGGCCCGGTTCTGAGTACGAGGCACGGGTGAAGGAGGTGGGGGGAGGGGGGGTGACGGCATGTGGTTGTTTGCACCGGAGAATCGCCCTTTCTAACGACGAGTCAGCAATCCCACAATTCCCATGGTGTCATCCCTTGGCGCGACTCCTAATCTCCTTTAAGAGAGGAAGAGCAGATTGCTGGTCTCTGGCCTGGCACGTTCCAGCACGCCTGCTTTAGATCTTCTCTCGCCGGATAGTGACAAGAACTGGTGACACCACTTTCTGTAACCGTCTTCAGTGCCCTTGCACAGGAGCCCAATCCAGACATGTGCAAACTGTGTTACCCTGCTTGGTTACAGTTCCTTCCTTGATTTATGGGGCTCGGTATTAAAAAACGGCGCTGCTTTTGAAATGACGGTAATGAGAGTCTCTCTCAGGAGTGATGGCTGAAGCGACCCGCGCTTCGCGGCGACGTGGTCCGCGGCGTTCTGCGAACCGAGCGGCCCGCGTTGCGTCATCCCCTAACTGCTGACAGTGATGTTCCTCGGGGGAAGCTGAGCCATGTCCTGCCCTGCTAAGTGAATTGTCTGAACGCGCAGCCGGCTACTGCGCCCTCCCGCCGTCACAGTAATCATTACTAAGTTACAACTGTGGAACATTTCTCATACGCCTCCTCCCCTTCCCTCCCAGCCCCGATCTCTCTTCCTCCCCACAATTCCTCATGCCTTTTAGACCTAGGCGTACCTTTCTGTTGTACTAAAAAGGGACAAAAAAAGGATTTCACTGTCACCGTCGGACATGCAGCCTGCTATGCGATTGCCTACCTTCGGTGGATTTCTGCCTCATAACTAGAACTAAGACCCCACGTAAGGGCTCAATCGCTTTCCTCTGGCTGCTTAACCCATTTTAGTTTTTATTTGTAGTTTATTTGACAAGGTCAATGCACGCTATTGACATTTCCGTAAATGCGCCAGAGTTAGCCAGGGACGCTAATTTTTCGTCTGTGGGCCTTGGGCTACGTGTTTTTGGACCTCGTGCGGTTCCGGTCCGGACGCCCAGCGCGTCAGTCGCCGCGGCCGTTAGCGCGCGGCTGCGGGTGTTCCCCTGCGGAGGCCGATGCGGAGGCGCTGCATGCTGTTGTTGCGCGAGGGGGGCGTGGCGCCTGCTGCCGCCTTCCAGAGGTGCGGGGAAAGTCAGCGGGGAGCTGGCAGATCAAAGAGACCCGGAGATCAGCCGTGCTCTGATTCTCGGGATGCCGCAAACGGAACTTGCACTTTTGCGCTCTCTCTCATTCTCGCTCCCGCCCTCTCTCTGTTTATCTCTCTCTGTATCTTTCTCACAGCTCCCTGTCTCGCTCTCTCTCACACTCTCTCTCTCTCTGTTTCTGTCTCTCTCTCCCTCTCTCTCTCTCTCTCTCTCTCAGGCGATGTTCACTTCAGGGAGTGGGTGACACAACAGCTGAAGGATGGCAGTTTTATCTGTCACAGTGAACAGTTTACGAAGCTACTGGTTGTGAGTCAAAAGGGAAAAACCCATTGCTGGGAGGCTGGGGTGGGGGGGTGGGGGTGATGTTGAATTTGCTCGGCTCCCTGTTAGGAGAGGAAATCCTTCTGTGTTGTGTGGGTGGATCGCAGTGCTTTCCAGGAGAGAAACAAATGCAGCAAGGACCATTTCAGATTCGGCAGTGTGTGTACGTGTGCGTGTTCGTGTGTGTGTGTGTGTGTGTGTGTAAATGTGTGTGCGTGCGTGTGTGTGCACGTGTGTGTATGTGTGTGTGTGCGTGTGTGTGTGCGCGTGTGGGTGTTTGTATGTGTGTGTGTGCGTGCGTGTGTGTGTCTGTGTGTGTGTGTGCGCGTGTGGGTGTGTGTGTGTGCGTGTGTATGAGAAATATTCCAGGCTATAGGGTATTTCTGCAGCAGGCCAGTTGAAAGCTCTGTGATTTCACTGCACCAGGAGTGGTAAAGTCGTTATGGAACAGCAGTAATTTACCGTGCTGCTGATTTTTCTGATGACTCCTCCTGTTCTTCTGCAATGGGCTTGGCTGCTAAATGCATTCTGGGAATACATTTAGGCAAATTTTCCATTTCGACCGCTCAGTGGCATTGATGAACAATTAAAAAATAGAAAATAAATAAAAAAGCACAAACATCTGTTTGGATTACTTTCAGTTGTGTGAGATGAGAAAATCAGATGCTAGCGATAGTCATCTGGGTTTGAAAATTTTCTCATTTCAGCTATAAAGTAATCTAATTAGGTCTTTCACACAAACTCGGTACGCGCATTGCAGCCGCGCTGTTTTGCAGTCTCCTTGTGAAGTAATTTAATGTAATTGCTTTTAGGAGTTGCAAATCCCTTCCAGACACGTATAAGCCTTATTTTGCTCGTGTTTCTTTCCGTGATTATGTGGCACAACAGAGTGCCTGAAAACGCTGGGGTGTTATTTGGTGACAGAAGGATTTTCACTGCGTCGACAGACTCTGGTCCCGAGAGGCGGATGTCGCAAGGAGCCGGATAGCTGCGGCAGCAGATGCGCGCTGCATTGGATAACTGAGAAGGGTAAGGCCGTTTCCTTGGGCTGCTGATAACCACGGCTCGCCGTGAACCGGACGGGCAAATCCGGCCGACCCTCCTGAGACGCCCAGGTTGCCACGAAAGCACCTGCTGCCTGTGGAAATTCCCTCCCGAATTTTCATCTGTCGATCACCAAGCGGGAGAGCGTGAGGGGCAGCTCTCTGCGTACAGATGTTCCGTCGGACAAAATGACGAAAACCTTTTTTTTTCGTTCGCTTCTTTAAAAATGATTGTAACGTGCGTTTACAGCGTTGGCGGGCTGTCCTTGTTTTTAATTCGTTTAATTAACAGCGCTGACCTCTGTGGCCGTTCTGCCCTAATCGGACCATGACAGCAACGAGTGTGACAAAGATTTCCGGCTCTGCGTGGCAAATGCGCAGTTATCTCTTAGAGAACACAAGTCCCACTCTTATCTTATAACTGCAGTACGCGTTCGTCTGAAAGTACTCATTCATTCGCGCTCCCTCCCTCTCGTAAAGATGCCGTCATCAGATTTCTTTCCGAACAGTGCCTTATCATCTGGACTTTTCTGGGGTTTACGTTCACTTGTGAAATCTGCTGCTTTTTGACTTCAGGTATGGTCGGCGTCAAGTGATGTGATGCATCAGCTGATGTAGTTTCCTTATGGTCTGAAGTGTAGGCTGCGGACTCCACCCACGTAAATCAAAGCAAATAGTTGCAACACTTTTTAAAATGTATTTTATGGTCAGCAGTTCAATGACATTGTGCTGGGGAATTACTTCTTGTGCAATTGTTTCATGTTAAACACTCCTGCACAGTTTGTACAGTCACATTATATGCAACGAGGACTGACGCACCAGTCTCTTCCTCACACTGCTTTTAAACATGGTTCAGATTCTCAGGTACAGGTTAATCATTCTCAGCACAGGCTCATAAATGAATCATTATGGCCCAGATCATGCTTAAGACACTGTTCCAGTGTGTAGGTGGGGGCCCAGCTTTCCAGTATGGAATCACGATCATGCCAGTACCCAGTGAGGGTGGCAGCTCCTCAGGGTGGTGCATAATCGGCAGTCTTGTCACCCATTTTGGAGTTTTATCAGCAGGATGTCTGTGTCTCGTCAAGTGCAGTGATCTCCTCTAGCCAATCACGTGTAGATCTGCCTGCTCAAGCTGCACTAGAATTGTACTCCTCTGATGTAACGTGTAAGCTCAGCTAGAGGACTACAGAGCTACGAGGAGCAGTGGCTACATAGCCTATTACACAAGCGGCTGCGTGCATATTTCCCAGAGAATGGAGAGTCTAATCTAGCCCAATGTGTTACATTCAAATGTGTACTTGCACTTACTCTAATGGGGGTTCGTTTTCTTGCCTAATTTTCCAAGTAGATTAGGTAGAGTCATGCTCATTAGGAACGTCTATTAAAAGACATGCCATACCTGACGTGAAAGGTTGTCAAAGGCAGGGTGCAAGAGTTCATCACTAATAAAAGCCATTTTGGAGGCTTTTATAAGCTGGCAAAAAATCAAACTTGCATAAGCTTTACAGTAATAGAATGTGACACGCCTGCTCTAAGTGCACTCTTCTTGTGTGATTACGGTATCTTTTTCACACACACACACCCACACACCCCACTTTTGTGAAGGACAGTTCTTTACCTTTCAGATCAATTTTTAAGAATGTTTTATCAACATTAGGCTATGTATAGCCACATTCCAGATGCCTGTAGAGCTGTCACCAGTCTCAGTATTCATGGCAAAAGTAGCTCAATCACTTACTCCAGTTGCAGTTTACTCAAATACTTTTGTTTTTAACAAAGGAGATGGTGGAGTACCTATAAGCCATATTTCTCTAAAGGTGACCTTTTGCTGCTTGAGAGAGCTTCATCCGCTATTGAAGCTACAGCTAGTACTATCACCACATCTAGCCTACATGTAGCCTACTCTTCTTTCTCCAGTCTGTCCAATGTCTTGTCTTGTTATGTCACTTCCTATTTTGTCCTGTCCTGCTGGGATTCAAACTTGTTTTCTCAGAGCACTGCGGTCACTTGTGGTCTGTGAATAGGTTTTGCATTATGTAACTCATGAGGGATCTCTGTCACAGAGGATGACAACAGTTGGGTTTTCACCAGAATCATGATCAAGATGGTACATTCCCTTCCTGGGGAAACGGTGACCTGTGGATTTTTAGGAATTTCACAAGACTTTTATTTTTATATTTTTGTAGAATTTTATTTAATTTCTGCCATGAAGTTGCAAAATGTTTACAAAATTGAATGGTACACTGCACCGATGGGGTGCTTTTTTCACGATTTATGTCTGTGAGGGCCTACACAAGGCTACCTGGTCATGTTTTATTCAGATCTGGCTAGTTCTAAGTGCTGAGAACTGTAATGTACCCCCCCCCCACACACACACACACACACATCCTCCCCAGGCTTATATGTCCCAAGTGGGTCAGGGGAAGGACAGGAAATGACCCCCAGAGGGTCTCCTTAACCTCTGCACAGTTCCACATTCCAAATGGGCCTTGGCCTAGGCCAGTCTCTTTCAATGCTTTTCCCTCTGTTATTCCCCCATTTGCAAAGCCCAAACACGCTCGCATTACAATACTCATCACAACCGCTGTCAGTGCAGGAGAACAGAGACAGGCCTGTGCTCTCTTCCGAAGCCGCTCGTTCTTATCGCACAGCTGTTCGCAAGTCCGGCTCACGCAGACACGAGTCAGCGGAAGGCACTCCACGTGCAGCTTGTCAGACGAACATGCTTGCGCCTGATGGGACAGTCGGTCACTGGTGCGTTATGTCATCTTCGTGGACTGACACTAGAGGCAATTGTGCATTGCGTTGCAGAGCCGCAGGGTTGCAGGCCACAGTTGGCATTGGCGTGATCCGGATTCAACATCAGCATGGACCTCCTCTCAGAGACATCCAACCGCAATAACTGACACATAACTCAATCCTCCACATCCACCGCACAGGTGTTCGGTCCGGGAAGAGGAGGCCACACAGGTCACAGCCATTTTACAAACCGCTTGTAACACCCATCTAGCCTCTAACCAAAAAGGTGAAAAGGTTGGATAGCTATTCATTTAGAGCATTCCTCACATTATTTTCTCACAGGAAATGCACACGATAAATAATCTCGTTCATTTCAAGAACATCCAGATTTGTACTCCTTTTTGTTTATTTTCTGTATGGAAATTTCAGACCTTTTGAGTCTCTCTGCGACTCCCAGCTGCGCAGTGAGAATCTGTTGCTGATTTGAAAGGGGTTGGTGGAGATGAGTGGGCTGTCAGCACGGCCCGGTTCTCCCCTGAACACCCGTCCGTTCGTTCAGGGCAAGGCGGCATGAGCTTGAGCGAGATGATTCCCCGCTGACGCTCCTTATATCCATCTCCATCACGATTGCTTTCCTCCTTTACTCCTCCTCCTCCTCCTCAGGGCTCACTGTCTTTTCCTTTCCGTATGCTGTGTCTGTTCACTGGGCCTGCAGCGTTTGCTCGGCACGATCGATTCACCGATTCAAACTCTCTCTCTATCCCTTTCCAAACAGAATGACAGGAGGCTTATTTGCTTTAACTAGTCTGTTTTTTGCCAGACAGAATTATATTTCGGCCATTCAAGTGAACTCCGATTGACATGAGCTGCATTTTTTTGTGCTTAAATAGTCGTATCGAGTTGCAGTGCGTCAGGTGGGATCATATTCGTTCTCAGTGGACAGGTATTGAGCCCCACGCCATAACCTCGTCCGTGTATCAGTGTGCTTTTCCCGATTAGGCCAAAGGTTCACATTTGTACCGTTTAGGAACCGCTCGAAGATGTCATTCACTTTGAAAGGGATTAGTACATCTGTGGCTGGCGAATGGTTGCTGTTCAGGTTGCCTTTAAGATACTTTTAACAACTCAAAAATGCTTTCTATATTTTATAAATGTTTATTATTCAAACCTATTTTTATGCTTTAAATTGTAACTATAAAGCAGAGGTTTAGCCTGCTTAGCTGGCGACAAGGTAAAATAAATGATAAAGAAAAAGATAATCAGCCCATTTTCACTTTTCTGACCTGTAGGAAGTCTGCTGCCATGCTACATGTTCACGGTGCTCTGCGAGTCTGCCTCCTGCTCTTAGTGCTGGCAGACCCTGTACATCTGCTGCTGCTGCTACTGCTGCAGTTTGGCTCCTGTTTGAAGATAAAAGAAAAAAGAAAGAACTCAGCTGGAGTTATGGGGCGGTAGGGGGTTAAGGATCGAAGGAATCGCAGCCCGCTGTGCCATTGGGGGGGGGGGGGGGGGGGGGGGAAGAGAGAGGGGAAGAGATGGCACTTCCCCGTCTCTCTGGATCTTTCTAGACGGCGGCCCTACGGCATTCCAAGTAGCTTCTTCCTTCAGAAGCATGCGGCCCGCCTATTTTTACCGCCTGAAACGAAGCCGTGGACGGACCAGGAACGCGAGCGACTGTTCTTTTTCTTCTTTCAGCTCGAGGCTGGCGAGCGCAACTCAACCGTCAGAAAATGGCTGTAAATCTGGGCTTCTCAGCATCCCAGGGGTTCGCCTTGGCACAGTCCGCGCACGTTATGTTCGTGTTTTTCAGAAGCGTGTTTGCTTAGCGTTCGCAAATTCTTGTGTAGACAGTTTCTGTTCCTAAAAAGCCCTTAATTTCATGGCTCTTTACCAGCCCTGTTCGGTTTGTATTACGTGACCATTTGTGCTGCTTTTTTACCCAACTCGCTAATGTAGGATAATGCCTAGCTTGGATGGCAGTTCTGTCTACCAAGTGGAAAATAGCTTAATGACTACAGTGGAACGCCAGCTATTACAGTGGTGTGAGCTATAATTATTTTAGCTGGATCATTTTTGTATTAAAAAACCCAACACAGTACTATACGGCATAGATTTATTGCCTGCTGTTTATTTCAGATATAGACCTCATTATAATTCCTGGACAGGGTTTTGCATATTGGTCCTGGCAGTGGTTCCGCAGCAGAGAGTTGGCCTACTGTTTCTATTTAGACTGGAAGCCATGTTGGAGTGCGACCTTGAAATTTCCATTACGACCGACTCTTTCTCCATTTGGTCCAAATGTCATGTCCTGACCTGACCAGAGGTTGGTGTGAGAAGCCCTATTGTCCGTGGTTATCATGGTTTTTTTAAGGGGTACGCCAGCATTAGTCAGAGTTGAGGAATGTCAGGGTACTGGTCTTTGGTTGTATTATACACATTTAAATACGTTTACTTACATAAGTTATTTGGATGCAAAATAACTTGAATATCAAATTTGGCACTCTTGAAGTAAATATATGCTTGTTTTTTTTGTATTTTTATTAAACTTCAGTTGCTCTCCCTGGTGTGTCTTTATTTACCCAGAAGGAACTGTAGTTCTGCTTTCACAAAAATAAATATAAAAATATGACAGGGTTCAATATTTCCACAATTCAGCACTGGGAGCCATAAAATGCTTGTGCTTTAAATTAAATTCAATAGCACATCTCGAGCATTGCATGGCTTTCCTATATCAGTAATGCAGGAGCCTGCCCCAGCACAAGTGCAGTTTAAACACTGACTGAAAACCTCCATTTTGCGTCAGGTGCACAATGCTGGACAAAGACATATGATATCATCCGGGGGCATCTAGCCTAGTGTTTAACAGCACCTTGTCTGGGTGACTTACATAGCACTTAAAGCCTGCCATTACCAGGCGATCAGGCAAAGTCCATGTTTAACTTCCCCCGTATGGACGTTCGGGTGTCTATGCAGTCCCTCTGTTCAGTTCCAAGGCTCTGGTTTGGAAGGGTTTTTCTGACATTGTTACTAAAGTCCACACCCTCTCCTGGATTCATACGATACCATACGATATACGATACCAATTTAGTATCAGTTTGCACTGAAATTAATTTTGCATCCTCAGGCAGTTCCATTCAAGAGATTAGCCTACACACAAATTAGCCTAAACATAGTTACACATATGACACTTTTTATAGACGTACATAACACATCAAACAGTCATGACAAACATACATATCACATTAGGCTATATCCTCTGGATTCAGATCTCACTTAGCAGCACACTGATTTTGGTTTAGCAACAGGATAGACTGAAGTATAAAAGAAGTCTTCAGCTTGTTGCGTTTAAATTGAGGGACTCTGAATCGCCTATTAGAGGGCAGAAGTTGGTATTCTCCGTTTATTGTGGTCCTGCCTGGGCAACTCCTAGAGAGTTCCTCGGGACGTTTCTGTTTCAAGTTGAATTAGGGAAGTTAGCGCCAATTGGTTCTCTAAGGGCGCATCGTGAATCAGGTCTGTCAGCCTGGTTGTACTGCTTGCAGGGATTTCTCATGTTTGCTACTCCTGAGTATACATTCAGTCATTCATTTCCAATGATGGGCACACTGAGGAACTGTGCACTGTGACCCTGATGTCCTGACACTTGTGGCTGTGCAATATCTTGGTCAGAGAACGAGGTTTGTGGTTCAAATTGTAGGAAGGGAGCCTCCAGATTACACTTACTCAATGTAGGCTTTGATGTATAAATTGATAGTATTTTAAAATCTAATTTTTTTCTGGTTTGTTAATTGTCTAAATGTTTGGTAGAAAAGAAGCAGGCAGTGAAATAAGACCTGATGACAAGACAGAGATAACATCATGGACTTGGCACATCCATTAGGACCTGTCAGCTTAAAACAGGGCTACTAAGAATGGAACACGATCGTGCAGTAAGCAGCTAGTGAGCACGGGCGATAAATCCGCCGGCGCGTTGACACTGAGGCACAGGGCGAAGAGTGAGCCTTTTTAGGGCGGGGAGCGCGCACACGCCCTGCGTCCGCCTCTCCGGTCAGGGTGAGAGGCACATAATAAACCCTGCATTGTCCGGCAGTGGCCTCGTTCCTGCACACTCTCCACAGAGGGGCTATTTCTGTTAGCACAGGCATCTCGCTAACGGAGTTGTGATTCCAGCACGGCTTAGCTGGCCATCCCCCAAAAAGCAATGGGGGGGGTGGGGGGGGGCTCGGGCTTCTGTATGTCCTGCGTCATCGTTATGGGAGAACGGTGCAGCACCCCCCCGCCTGCCCCCACCTCCAACTGTTTGGATAACCTTTCCCTCTCTGCTTCCTGTTTCAGTCCTGGGCCTGCCCCCCCCGCCTCACATCTCCAATCCGTTTTAATGAAGCTGTGCCTTTGCGCACATTTCACAGTCGGGGTTCGATGGCCGGTGTTTTTTAATTTTTTTTGTTTGCTGAAAAGCGGCATTATCTGCGCTGAGCATGATGGGTGGCTGCGTGCGTCCTCTCCGGTAATCACACGTCTGGTTTACATCAGACGCGTTAAGCGAAAACGCGCTTTGAAAGAGAACAAAGACGGGTGGGTTTGCGGTGGGCTCGGAGTGACGGTGAAAACGCAGATAGAGCGGTTAGCTTTCCCGAGAAATGTAACGCACATTAGCATGAAAATGAGCTTTTCTTCCTGGCAAAACAAAACAAACCAGGAACAAAAAAAGTCCCCACACAGAAACGAGCCTTTGGGTTAATCAGGGCAAAGTCGTTTATAGCTCCAGTTGGCCTTCGGGGTCAATGAAGTGGAAAGCAATTACTGCGCATTGCTTTGTGATAAGGTCATGAAAAGCGTCCTGTCGCCCGCCTTCTCCGATTCTCTTCCACAGTTTTTACTTCCTGGTCTCCTGCATCATTTAGCTTTGCTTCAGTATTGTTCCAGTATTCAGAACAGGCTTGGCACACTTGACTGCAGCTTCTTTTTTTGTCCCTGTTATCTGACTGTTAGTCTTGTTCTCAGTAAGATACAGGTCTAAATCCCTGACACAAATCATTCAGCACGCCAGAGTCTCGAGCGCTAATCCTCTCACTGTTAAGTGAGGTAAATCACTTGTATTCATTTGTCTGGACTACGTAATGACATCTGGCCTTGGACTGCAGCTAATGTTTGCGGTGATACTTCAGTAGAAACTGTGAATTTGTGATTGAGGGCTGTTCTTGCCAAGAGAGACAATTCAATTATCACATGCTGTATTCAAAAGCAGCCCATCGCCAGAGCAGGGCTGGCTGTTGGTGTGATTTATGGTTATTTCTTTGTTGTCTGTCCTGATCAATGATCCGTAACAGTATAAAGAGTTTTCGACGTATTCTCAGGGTTTAGATCGACTCTGCTGAATCAAGAATGCATTCCCTGCACTTCTGATATCTGCTGTTTTTTGTCAATGATTTTTTTCTTCGGGTTCACACGTTCTGTATTGTCAGCTCTTTGTATCAGTGACTGTTGAATATTGATCATTTTCTCTGACTATTGATACTGGTATCTAATGCTAGGTCCCGTTCTCTGACGAATACTCTAGCTGCTGTTCATGATCTCTGACAGTTGATACTGGTTTCTGGCTGATGGTCATATTCTCTGTTGGTCCTGTTCTCTGATTGTTGATCCTCTTTATTCACTCTTCCGCCACTTGCCATTTGAACCTCAGAAATATAGATATCAGAGTTTCAGATTGACTGGTCACCAACATGGCTATGATACTGAAAGTAGCATGAGCATATTAAACCAGTCGTATAAAGAAAGGGGAGAACAAAATTAGAGGCTAATGAGATATATCATTTGGAGAAGCAACTTTGGACAAAAATGAATGTGTGTTCTAATTGGATCCCAATTAACTGGCTATCATAGTTGAACATTTTAACATCATCTTGAAGTTGATACAACCTCAATTCCTGATAAATTGGTATTTCTGGGGCTACTAATGTATGTAACTGCCATGAGAGGTCATTCTGTGACAAAGGAATGATGAGAGCAACTTTTTGTTTTGTATAGGCCTAATACAAAGTGAAGGGAACTGGATGTACAGCAATGAGTCCAGTAATCAGTTATGCAGTTCGGTATTCATTATATTTAAATATACACAAATGAAGAATATCCGCTGTCAAAAAACTTTGAAAAGTCATTGATGTTTAGAATTTTCCTGAAAAAGAGTCTGAGTCAAATCAGTTCCCTGTGCAGTGTGTTGTTATTCATCCGGAAAGAACTGGTCTCACACAGTGCGTTTAGAAAAATAGAACATGGTTCAATAATTCAGCTGTTCTGCCCTGGGAGCCGGTATTATTTATTATTTTTTTTCAAACAAATGCAATTGCACATCTCTAGCGGTGGGTGCCATCCGTATCCTGGTGGAGCAGGAGACCATCACAGATGCCCAGTTTGAAGAACTCGGCCGAATGAAAACATTTATCCATTCCGCGGCAAGCGGGCGGGGCCCGGCAGGGGCTATGACATCATCGGCCGGGGGAGAGCGTTCAGCGTGCAGCTCGCGCGGGTGGGTGACACGGGTAGCAGGTAGCAAGCATGTAAGCGCAGCCAGCCATAACCATGGCGGGGGGGTAGGGCGGGGTTTGGTGATGACATGATCGTCCTTCTTCCCGCGCGTAGCGACTGGCATCCGCATCCGCTCTAGGGGCCGGATCTGCCGCTCGATTGGGCCCCTTGCCTGCTGGGCCCCCCCTGAGGCCACTGTACCGACTCTCATGAGCGCACGTTGGCCCTGTCTGTTGCTGTCACAGGTTTTATTTAGACATACTCACACGCTGCGTTTGTTCGGGAGCTCTTCTCGGTAGCGCACTGCAGGCATATTAAGAAGAGCGCAATATTCCGGAATCATAACCCCTGTCAGAACGTCAACGTTTTCTCATATTAATGTGCAGCTGAATGTTTAAAGCCGTGACGTGAATATCGCAAACGGCACTCCGCTGTCGCTCTGGGGCGACGCAGCACATCGGTCAAGTAGAATTACGAACCTCATTGACTGCTGCTGTGTCCTCGGGCCTTGAACACATCTGGAGTGCTACCGAACGACTTCGGCCTGTCAGACGGGTCCGAGCTCCGTTATTTGTTTACATTCTTCCCGCTGGAGTTAAGTAGCTGGCGCTGCATTTCATTTTGACTCTCCTTGTTTACACTTCTGCCTCCAATTATACGTTTTTATTTAAATGCGTGGCTGCCTTCTACCGACACGCCTCGCTTCACAGTGAGAACCCACAAACCCGTACCATATTTTTTTGCCTGCTGTAGATTTTTTTTCTTTTCATTTTAATGTTATTCACACTGCACTGGTTTTCCCAGAGCATGTTTTTGAATTTGTTTTATTTATGACTTATTAATCAATTCACTAAGAGCAATCCCATGTGAATTTTGCCGGGAAAGTTTCCTGGCAAGTTGAAACCTTCCCCCGTGGTTTCACTGGACAAACCCCTTGGATATATATTTTTTTCTAATTCCCAGGATTTTGTTTAATTGACATATTACTATGTAAAATGCATTCGATGAATATTATTTCCGCTCTCAAGAGTAGATGGAGTTTTTCCCCCACACTGGTGAAGAGGGAGGACTTCTTTTTTCATCAGTCATGTCCTTTTTTTATGCTCCCCCTACCTTTCCCCCCAATTTGGAATGCCCAGTTGTATTTATCAGCCCTTGTTACCAAATCCTCCGCTATTGATTCTGGAGAGTACAGAAAAGCATGTCTCTCCTTCTCAGCATGCAGTGCCAAGCACTTCTCCATACAGGCCTAGTTCTGTGCTTCTAGCTTTGTTAGATGCACTTACATGTCATTCACTCTGGATAACAGCATTGCTAAATATAGCTAATACTGATTTGCATAAACACTTGTAGCACTGTGCTTTAAAGTACGTTACTGGCCCATGCCACTTCTGAACGACGGCATAAAGGAGTGAGTCATGACTGCAGTGATTGGGAGACGGTCACATTCATGGCCGCTTGTCTTCACTGGAGGAAACAGCCGCGTGGGACTAGTGGGAGGTGACCAAGGCCAAGGTTTTCAAATAAGAATACCTGAAAGATTTAAGATAAATGAATCCTGTTTGAAGTAAAGGTGCAGGGAAGAAGCGTGCGGACTCTTCCTTCTGTCCGTGCTCTCTGGCCTGATCTCTCTCGCATTCCTTGGCGACGGAACAGACCATAATAAGGCAAAGAATGGCAAAGAAAAACACAAAGTGCTGCCAACCTAATGCTACTTAGATTAAATGACCACCCTCCTTTGCTGCAGCAGCACGGAGAGCAGCGAGCATTTCCCGCCTTATGAATGCTTCCAGAATGTTCCGCCTCCCCTGCGTTTGAGAGGTCTCCCCGTCAAGGATCGCACCGCTGCCCAGAATCATGGGTAATTCTGTATCTGTACCTTTCCACGGTGCGTAAATGTATGGTGACAGAGTATTTCTGTCAGAGAATGTTCAGGTTTAATTTGCAAGATCTCGCAAAACATTTAACGTGCTCTGACTAACAGGGTGGATGAACTGACTTGGCTGTGTCTTGGAACACAGACAGAAACTTTGAAGCTAGTTTTACCTAGCGAGTACTAAATGAAAGTGTCATTATTTTCATCCAACACTACACATTTGCTTAACTTTTTATTCATTATTAATTTATTAATCAACTATAACATTAGCTTTGACCCATGATAAACATCAACGGATGCTGGATATTTTCCCTGGTGATGCTCTGCCAGGCCCGTACTAGCCATGTTCAGGTCCTGTTTGTTTTGGGGGTTTTTTCCTTCGGTCTTGACTTCAGCAAGGGAAATGAGTGTTCAGTAATTAATATGTTCAATAGTTTTCCAACAGAAACATGTTGTGAGACCATGTATCTCCTCATTTGTTATTGTATAATTTGGACATTTCAACATTTTGTTGACCCATCTGGGACAGCGTCACTGTATAGTTATGTAAAATCTTCTTTGCTATAAGGTGTGACTAGTTTTGATGTTCTGTTAATATCTGTTACCATAGTTACATTGATGACTCACCTAGGGGCTGTGTAAAACCCTTCTTTGTTATAATAGGTGCAATAAAGGTACTGACCCCTGTTGGGGTTCTGTTGATATCAGTTACGATAGTTGCACTGACTTCATCGACTCCTCTTGGAGCTATGTAAATCTCTCTTTGATATCATTGCAGTGAAGGTGCTGACCCCTTTTTCAGTTCTGTTTATACAGTATCAGTGACTTGTAGGAGGGAGGGTGCTGTGAGAGACTTAAATGTGAGTTACCAGCTCATAGACTGCATGCAGTAAGGTTGTGCTCAAAATATCCATACGGAAATGTATCATATATCATAAATTGTTTTTGGTTGCCATTTAATGATTCCTTTAAGTCACTTTAGCTTTTTTTTTTTTACAATCACTACTCAATTATGTTTTTCTCAATTATATCTCATTTGGTTTTAAAATCTTCCTTAATGCACATACCCATGTGTATTGTGATATGCAATATATAGTGACCCCTCAATGTCAGGATATGTGAATCCCCAGTCCAAACTTGGGAGGGAGGGAGGAAAAGAGAGAGAGAGCGAGAGCATGAGAGAGAGAGAGAGAGAGTGAGAGTGAGAGTGAGACTAGCAGACAGGATGCAGTGAGAGAGGGTTTTCCCAGAGGCCTGTGCAGGTAAAGGTCATTCATGTCTCATTGTGTTATCCCTGCCGGGTGATGTCCAGTCCCACGGGGAGGGGCGCCTGCACTGCTTTATTGTCAGTTCACCGACAAAAGACATTCATTTTACAGGCTTATTTCCTGGTACAAGTGCATGAATTGCCGTGAAGCCCTTTGCCAAGGCGGACACCCACAGTGTGTTGATCCTTTGACACCTCGTGTTTAGGGATAGTTCAGTGAAGGAAGTAACAAATAGAGGCAGAGAGATAAGGAGACCTTTCCCTTCCTCAGTTTTTACTCTTCTCAAGCATTGCTCAACTACAGAGACGTTGAGAAGAACCAGGCAGTTTTTTTGTGGGGTAAAACAGTCCTTTTTGGTATAAAGTCGGTGCATTTCAGCCTAAACCTTACTGAGATTGGTTTTAGATTTGCTATTGATTCGATTTTGGCAGGCAGCCCTCTTGCCCACTGCAGTAAACCCCCCCCCCCCCCCCACCGCCCTCCTCCCTGACTCCGGCGCTTTGGCTGAACAGGAAGCTCACGGTGCATGCCCGTGGCCTGCCGCCCCAGAGAGTTCCTGCTGCGGGGGGGGGTTCGAAGAGGAGGCGTCTTCATGACAGCTGTGGAGCGGAGCAGCGACCGAGGCCGAACGTGACTGAGGCGTGGAGCCGCGGAAAGAGGGGTCCCCGGGGCCAGCCTTTGTGCTGTTTCTCAAATAAAAAGAGTACCCCCCCGCCCCCCCACCCCCTCCCCACACCCGCATACAAAGCCTTTAAGCCCCCCGCCCCCCAAATAGCCGACTGCCCGTAGCCATGACAGGCCTTCTCCAGAGGCTTCTCCTGCGTGAGCTTATTTATCCCGGATCTGCCCATTAGAGAAATTACCGGCGTGGCTTCACGGTGCTCTGAATTGTTCAGACGCGCGCCTCTCGGGAAATGAGTTGAGTCATTGGGGGGGGGGGGGGGGGGTTTGGCGAAATTGAAGGTGAAAAGAGGTCCTCAGTGTGGATCGCTTGGGCAGGCCGCATTTACAGCGAGAGTAACAGGATTTCATCCCGATTTCTGTCAGTTTGATTTGACTGCCGGTACTGAGGGATGAGCCGTTGACATGTGTGTGTGTGTGTGTGTGTGTGTGTGTGTGTTTGCGAGCGTGTGTGTGCATGTGTATGTGTGTGTGGAGCTTCAGGAGAAAGGAGTGGAATGAGAATAGTAGTAGGGAGTAGGGAGCATATGTAAAACTGGTCTATGGAAGTGTGTCACCCTGCCTCTTGGCAGCACACAAACATTGGAGACTCCAGCCTGTCCTTCAGGGACACTGTCAGGGGTTGACTGACAGCAGGGCTTGAGAGGACATCCCTATGTCCCCTATTAAACCAGGAAAGGAGACCGTGACAAGCGAGTAGAGAGGAAGGGGTGAAATGGCATTGCTGCACGCATGCTTTCATATGTGTACGTGTGAGGTATTTTTGTGTTCACTCATGCGTGTGTATATGTGCATTCGTCCGTGTCTGTGTGTGTGTGTCTGTGTGTGTGTGTGACTGGGGATGAAGTCTGTAACTTTGCACAGGCATGCCACACTGCTGATGCAATCATCTCTGCCCTCTGAACCACCAGCTGGCTTGAATGGCACAATGCCGGACGTCTTAGTGAGTCTACCAGGTAGTGTGTGTCTGTTTGTTTTTGTGTGTGTGTGTGTGTGTGTGTGTGCACTTGTGTGTATATGTGTGTGCGTGCACGTATGTGTGTGTGCACGTGCGTGTTTGTGCGTGTGTGTGTGCGTGTGTATGTGTGTTTGTGCGTGTGTGTGTGCGTGTGTATGTGTGTTTGTGGGTGTGTGCGTGCGTGCGTGCGTGTGTGCTTCTGTGTTACCCTCCACAATGCAGCTGGGATGGAATTGGTGCCTCTGACCTCATCCCATTGGCCGAAGGTGCTGCCGGCTCTTTGGGACGCATTGGGGCTGGCCTCGGATGGGAGGCATCGACTCTGAGCTCGTGGCTGTTCTGCCATTAAGATTCTTTGAGCTCAAAGCGCTGGGGATGTGCTGAGATTTATTGCGTTGCGATGAGGCGCAGGGATGTGCCGTCGCCAAGGTTGCGTGTAGGTTGTAAAAGCGCACGCTGCGAATGAGAGCGTGTGCGTGTGCGTGCGGATGCCTGCGCCGAGGGGGCGTTTGATCGCATCGTCTCCTCTGAGCGATGTACGGGCGTGTGATCTCACGGACGCTCCGCGCTTTCCCGGGAGGAACTCGAGCCGGAAACATCGTTTTCGCGATTGCTCGTTGACATGGCGCTGGAAAGCGAAGGCCGCGATTGATAAGAACGCAGCGCCCCCCCCCCCCCCCCCCTCAAGTGTGACTCATGCGGTCTCATCTCCTCTGCCGACGGCTTTCCGTGCAAATTCAACCCCCCAGAGCTGGTGTGCTTCTGACGATGGGGTGGGGGGTGCGGGTGGGGGAGGACGGATAGCTGAATCGTGCAGCTGCTGCTGGGTAGAGCTCGCAGATCCCCCCCATGGGGGGACCCCGATCTCACGTGAGGAAATTTCTCCCGGCTTCAGTCATCAGCGGGTGCCTGGATTCGGCACGGTACGTGCTGTTCGGTGCGGGGGAGATCGAAGGAATCTGAGACACGGTGTGTCGTGATTGCCCGCACGAGCCTACCCAAACTAGCCTGTTTCCTCTCCTCCTCTATAGCTCACTGAGGCAGTTTGGCTCCCTGGGGGGGAGGGGAGGGGGGGGACTAAGAAGGTGTAAAAGGGTTTGCGAGCCATTTTTGTGGCGGGGGGGGGGACACACGAGACTGTGGCTTCTCCACGGAAACGCCTGACAGCCTATTCCCTTCCTCAGAGAGACGATTCCTGAACAAGCTGTTGGTTTTGCGGAGGGAGACTGCCTCGTAGGGTGAAGGGCTGTATTGTGCAAAATGAATGGAGGCCTGTGAGAATTCCGGACAGATTTGAGGAGCAGGTCCCGGGCAGGCCTGCGTGTTTTGACAGGTGGTTAGCCGCCGGCGTAGTCGGCAGTTTAGGTGCGGCGTAACTGTGACCAGCGGTTGACCGACAGGCTCTTAGGACGAGCCCGGGGCCCTTTCGAAGACAGGTGTCAAATGTGCGGAAGCTAACGTCAGGTCTGGGGCGAATGGTTGGGGTAGCCAAGCCATTGACAGGAAACTCACTTTCGTAATAACTCCACTTCCAAAATGTACTCTGTTTCCAAGGAGTTTTTGTAGGCAGTCTCGTATAAATTTGTCTTTGTTACGCTCCATCTGGTGTGTTTAACACCGCTGCCTTCTCGTTTACTGCCCGTCCTCACACAGTTACTCGCCTCATTTACCTCGCTGGTGTAAATTGAATGCGATTTGCTCAGTCCAGGAATCAAAAACCTGTTTTTCCTACAGTGCGAATGGTCAGATAACATATGCGGACTAATTACCTCATCTAGCCAAAAGAGAGAAAGGCTGGCACATAATTTGCTGGGTGCACCAGAAATTCTTTCATTCCTTTTGACCGAATGAGGACAAAGCTTGGCTTGCGAGTCCTGTGTCCAGATATTGCAAGTCAGGCTTGATGCACAGCAGGAAAGGTCTTTTAGCCTCAGTGTGATCAGTGCTTCTAGTGCATTCGCATCACGTCTGGAGCCATGGATAAAGCATAGCATGATAATACGGGAGGTTTGGCATGTAATAGCCTAATGCTGGGCAGATTTGATCATGGTGTGGTTGTACAGGGGGTACAGATTAGCATTGGAGGCGGCCCTGCTGCCCATGTCCACAGCCAGACTATATCCAGGGTGTGACATCATTATGACGGGTCCCTTTTGGCCCGTAGCACTGTCACCCTGTCACAGTATCACAGCTCGTCCCCTGGTCTTGGGGGCTTTAAACTTAGCCTGTGCGCTAATCCTTAAGTGGCAGAGGGCCCTCTCGTGCGATCCTTGGGAATCTGTATTCCGTAATCCCCGAGAAGGGCTGCTGTTAATGCAGGGGCCTTGATCAGCCACGCCCTGCATGAGCCCCACATCCCCCTCGGGAAGAGGTCACATGACATCTGCTGCGTTGTCTTGGTTACCCAAGCACTCTGAAGGTTCCTCTGAATATAGCTGGTTATCAAAGCAGTTGTGGAGGGTCTGTATCTCATTTGAAAGTTACCCCAGTGGGCAAAAACTGACCGCAGAGTGCTGAATGCTGCCCCTAGGTCATAATCCGCACCATCAATTAATTTCTCGTCTAATGAGCATGCTGTAATTGCTCTACCTCTGAGGTTGCCGTTACACACACACATCAGCTCCGGGGGGAGAGTGTGACCAGGAGAGAGAGCAGGCATCCTTCAAACTGCAGGAGCTGCTCGCTGTTTTTACGTGTGTGTGTGTGTGTGTGTGTGTGTGTGTGTGTGGGTATGGGTGTGTGTGGGTATGGGTGTGTGTGTGCGTGCGTGCGTGTGTGCTTTTGTTTGGATGTGAGTGTGCGTGTTTGTGCGATTGCGTTTGGGTATGGACATTTTTGTCTATGAATGTTTGCATGCGTACGTGCGTGTGCTGTTGAGATCTAGCCTACTCGACTCCTAACTTAAGAGCACACGCGTGTGTTTTTGTGTGCTTGCGTACACGCGTTCCCCTCAGTGCTCAGCCGTCTGCGTTTCTCCCTCACCTTCCTCTTGGTCGAATCAATTAGTGCAACCTAATCAATTCTAGCTCAGAAGAGATATGCAGATGACGGTAATGAATTTCGCAAAGAAGTCCAAAGGGAATCCTGTGTGATTCGGTCGGATAAGCGAGGGAATTACTGTTATACAACCCTCTTCTCCTATCTTTACTTATGCATGCAGATTTATTTCTGCCCCCCCCCCCCCTCCGCCATGTCCCTGCTGTGTTACAGGGTGTATGGAAAGGGCTACGGGCTTTGCCAAGGTTTTACAAACTGGTGGGGGCACCTAAATTAAATATTTAGATAAGGTGTGGTACCAGCATGGGGGCAAAATATCTTTGCTGGTTTCCGTGCTGCGCTGAATCGTTTATTCCTTTATTTATTAGTCTTATTTTTGGAGAGCTGCATATGTTTACATGTCATGTCTGCGCGGATAATGGTGATTTTTGTCTTCGTGACAGACCGTAATACAAGGGCCTTGATTCGCAGAGGTAAAAGCAGGCCGTCATTTTTTTTTGCGAGGAGCTGAATGGATTAGATTAAATTTGAATATAATTATTATTATTTTTTTCGGTCTCTCTCGTGGAGGAATGAAGGAGTGAATAGCAGCAAACTTTAAAAAAAAAAAAATTTTTTAGACCTTGCCGTATTATTATTGTATTTTTTTACTGCGCTCTGTACTGCGACGCCTATTGATCGCAATGTCAAAATGTGACTAGGAGTCAACCTGAGGAATAGCTTTTTTTATTTTGTGTGAAATCAGAATCCATAGACTATTTCAGCGTCTGACAGGCCCCTAAGATTGACCGCGCTTCCGCTTCATAAAGACAGACTCCCGGGCCCCCTGCTTTTACTGTTGCCGTGGCGCTGCTGGTGGCGGCGAAGAGACGGAAACACGACGTAAATTTACCACGCTGTTGCTTTGTGTTTTCCCCCTTTTTCTCGCCTGTTTTGAACGTCTGGTTGTATCGTCGCTGCAACCTCCGCCTCTTTTCTGGAGAGCGCTGACAGGTGTGTGCTCTCTGTCCACGGCTGCTGCTTCTTAGCAAACCGCTAACTTCTTGCCAGTCAAGCTCAGATGGAGAAGAGTAGGGAGGAAGATAGCTCATGTGCGCCTCAGCCGGCGGACCTCCGGGCACCCGATCGGCTTGAGGGGGTCGCTGGTGTCGTCTCCGGCCGACCGAAACCCTCCCATCTCCGGGTGGCACTAGAGAGCATTTGTTTATAACCCGGTCGGCACTGCCACCCTACCATGGTATTTATAACGCTTCTGAGCAGAACTGTACCTCTGAATCATAGCTTTTTTCACTGTGTGAGTCAGCCCTCGCAATTGTTCCTATAGCTCTAAGGGGGACTGGGGTGATTAATTAATGTTTATTAATGACACGCCGACCCAGGGGGGGAAGTTTATGGTGAATTTTTTAATGGTGTTTCTTTTTTATTTTTTTTTCTCACAGTGTAATCTCTGAGAGCATCATTAGCCTGATATGCAGATGTAGTCTCTTCACGCCCGTGTAGGTTTCCGCTAATTGAATCGGTTTAGGGAGGAGCGACGGTAACGCGCTCGTGTCGGTCGTTACGAGCGTGACGGCGTGCCGAGCTCATCGGCGGGGAGGGCGGAGCTCCGGTCCCCCGCGTCTCCCTCCTCAGAGCGGCTGCGCGACGCGGGTGGGAGCGAGCCGGAAATCTCGTTAGCCGTGAAATGGAGGACGCGTTCCTGTGTTGTGTATCCGCTAGTGGGTTATTTTGATTGGTGGGGTATAGTGATTGGTGATTCATTTGGCGCCTGCGTGTATGTGCTTATTTGGTTGAGTGAGTTGACCCTCATTTCATTCTCCAGCGATATCATATGCAGCGGTACGGAGTGGTGATCTCTCTCTCTCTCGGTTCCGAGCCCTCAAAACTCATTAATTTGGCGAAAAGGCCTCTGCGTGTGTAAGGGGTGAGTCAGCTTTAAGCAAAGCACTTAACCTGAATAGAAGGTTAGCTGCGGTTAGCTAAGACTCTGTATCCATGGCTAATGTGTCAAACCTAAACTGTGTAATTGGCTTCCATTGTCCCTGAATGGGGAGCCTTCTGAGAAATAAGTGATGTTTCCAATGTAATTTTAATCTGAAGTGCAATGCAGCGAAGGCCCGCAGGGGACCCCAGCTGTGCTGCTTGCATCATTAGGCCTACATTACGCACGGGGGGATGCACCGACTGCGCTGCGTACTCAAATATTCTGTTATGTTCCGTTACAGCTCATAAGCTAAAATATTTTTATTTTTTGTATTCTGTTACAGTCCATGCTACGATAATGTTTTACAGTGTGTATAGTGCTGCTTAAATTCTGGATATTGAGCCCCTAGGACGACCAAAAATATGGAAAAACAGATGTGAAACAGAGGTGAAATGGTCCAGATTCTGGGTTAAACACTGGTGTAGTAGTATGGCAATCTAGGTTGCTCTGGTAAAGGCACAACTGGGTTTTGACAATGAAGATGATGGATTAACATCAGAATCACTGGACTGAATCTCATAAGCACATTGTAGGCTGTTCATTAATGTGCGTGAAACAGTTTGGCTTACGTTCCTTTTGTCGCTTAGAGACCACAGCCCATATTTGGCTGCTCAGTTGTAGGGATGCACATTGTCATTACATTTACATTAGCCTACATTACAGGCATTTAGCAGACGCTCTTATCCAGACAGAGCGACTTACACAACTTTTACATATCATTTACATTGCGTCCTTTTATACAGCTGGATACATACTGAAGCAATGCAGGTTAAGCACCTTGCTCGAGGGCACAAGAGCAGTGCCCTACCCAGGAATTGAACGTTTGCCCTTTCGGCTACAAGCCAAGTTCCTTATCCACTCTGCTGCACTGCCGCCCAAGTGTGACTGCAGGCAGGGTTGGGCGTGGGCGTGGCCCTCTGTGGTTCGTTCCGTCGACGCTGAGCTGACCGCCATCCCCATCCCGTCGCGCGCCGGCTCAGCGTTGCCATGGAAACGCAGCCAACAGTTTCTATTTGCGCTCCTGGGGGGTTGGGCGTGGAGTGGGAGGCAAAGGGGAACTAAGCCGCGTGTTAGAGTAGGAGCCGGATGCCTGGTTGTGTTTGTTTATTTGTGTGAAATCGAAGTTTTTTTTTTAGACGACGTCGTGCGGCTGAAAGGAATTTTGAGGCAACGAGCGGCGCTATGAGAGAAACCCAACGAAGCAGAACGACATTCCCCACGGATTTCCCGCCTCCTGCGTTTCCTCCTCACTTAGCTCCCTCTCTCTGGGGCTAATGGTGTGACCCCTTTTAACAGAACCTCCTGAGGAGCTGTGGAGGTGCAGGGGGGTGGGCTGGCGGGTTTGGCACGGCCCATTTTGGGATGGTAACTGGGCCTGAAGGCTCGTCCGTGGCTCTCCCACCCCTCTCTCCTCTCCTGTGCGCTGCTTTTAAAATTCACCAGTGGAAATAAAGCAGCCAGACAGATAGCTCTCCAAATATGCAGGCTACCGTGACGCTGAGTGCTTCCAGAGGTCTTTAATGGAGCCAGGGCGGTACCGGGGGGTCGTGCTTGTTTTATCTTGCGGATTTAAAGAGCGGAACCGAGCAAGGCGGGCTAAACAAGGGTAGAGATTGTTTTTTGGGCTTTATTTATGAATAATCCTGTACGTCATAAGGGGCGTCTGATCAAAGCCAAGAAACTCTGGGGTATTTAGACAGGAAAAGGGGAGAAGCCCCGCGATGCAGGGGTTTAAGGGAGGAGCCGCGAACGGTATGAGCGACTGCCGTATATTCCGCTGTCTGATCCTCTTTCTTCTCCTCTCTGCCTGTGGCGGACTCGTTTTCATTTGCCAAATGCAATTCTTATTTTATTATTCATGTACCAGTCCCGGCGACCTCTCTGCTCTCGCGCCCGCTCCTAAAAACCTGAACCCGCTCTTGCACCCGCTCGAGCCCTACAGCTCCTGCAGGGCATTAAGGGCCTTGGTCACTGTCGCGCTCGGGAGAATCTTTCCCGCCATCCCAGCTGGATCAATGCTAATCAGTTTCTCCGAGATGCTGCCTGTAATTGGATTCCCGGATGAGTTGTTGAGGGCGTCCAGACGGATTGTGATGTTTCAGGGTTTGGGGGTTTGGGGCATCTGCTCCCCCTTGTGTCTGACTGAGGATGAAGAGCTTATCTGATGGATTTAATTAGGACTGTGCGTGAGGGAGTTTTTGCTTCATTCCAATTTTTATATGATATTTTTTGTGATATTTATGAGCCTGTTGGTAGTTGTCATTTGGAATCCCAGCAGGCTTTGGGGGAAGTCTTTAAGTAGATTTGTCGAATGCGGTGGCTGGAGGGCCTGCATGACAATCCAGTGGGATTTGTCTGGTGTTTATCGTGACCTTTGACCCCAGCTTTCCAGTGCTGCCTTCCCTCTCAAAGTTCTGCCTGTATATGTGTGAGGCATAGCTGGGGACTTTGAAGATTTTTGTGGCCTGCTTCTTTAATAATGTTTTTCCAGTGGGCTGCTGGACTTTCCCCAGGGGCCTGCTTTGCGTTATTATTGCTGTTGTTATCATCTTTTCTTCTTTGACTTTATTACTGACACTTGTCAGCAGTTCAGATGTCATAACAATGAAAAAAATAAAGACTTTTGCTAAAGGAGGAGATGAAACATTAAAAATGACATTTTGCTCTCTCTCTGGCAGATGTCTGTGGAGGGTTAATATAGCTCAGTTTGGGATTTCCAACACTAAACCCTGTTCCTGTTGATGGCTTGAATCACTGGCTGGTGTTGATTAGCCTACTGGTCAGTGGTTTTCTCCTCCAAAGTAAAAGATAGAGGCGCTGTGCCATTGTCATAGACACATGATGAGGTGTCTCAAAGGCAGCTATGTGCTTTTGTTGTTGATGTGAATCCGGCTTGTTCACTTGTGATTTTTAGAAATGTATATATTTTACAGGTTTAACTGGTATTTTTTTCAGAACAACTGCTTGTTGTCTTTTTACATCCTATCCTATTTTACAGAGCAGGAGGAAGTTGTGTGCTTCTGTTGTTGGAAACGGAGTGTTAGGGAAGTTATGAGTGTCCCTGCTGTTTCATAGATTGAAGCCCTCCAGTTCCCACTTACTCCCATCAAAAAACCAAAATGGAGAATCTGCTTTTGTGACACATCAGAAGGAACAGAGCCAGCTCCGCCTCTGTTTTCCCAGCCCCACCCTCTCCTACTGTTTTGTCACAGAAGAGGGTCAGGTGGCTCTCCGTTTGTGGGGGTGGAAGGAGAATGTGAGTCCTTTGCTCATGTTCATGTGTCAGATCTTAGCATGAGGTGGCATGGCAACCACCAATACAGCATCTTTGATTGTCTGTTCACCAGAGGTTTGTGCCAGTATAAAGCTAGCTGTAATAAGAACCACTGCTCCGTACAGATAAGCAGTGATTTAAGCAGGTCCCATGTCTTCCTCCACCTTAAAATCGGTACTGTTAATATCATCGGAAATCATCAGCGCCCCAACAGTGGCATACACTAACTGTTATCACTGCTTCTCAAATCTTACAGTGTAGTTACACTAGCCATGCAACTGTATTGTGAGTCCTGAATCACTGAATTGCCATCTAGATCCAGCATTGCGCTGTGAAACACGTCAGGACGTCACACAGGCTGAAGTAGTTATCACGGAACTCGACAGGCCTGCCACCGCGCCGTCAGGACCGCTCAGTGCTCGTTTATGTATGCCTGAGTGTGTCTGAATGAGTCTGTCAGCATGAGCTCATGGCTCAGCTCTAACACAGAACGCCCGCTGACCATAATTCAATCCTGTAGGTAGCCTAGTTGCGTTTCAATCACCAAAAGGCTTTTGGAATTTCATATGGATAATTGCTTCGTACAAACACTGATACTGAGCGGGTTACCTAAAGGCTGTTTGAGTCACTCACTGCCTCCCCCACCTCACTGTGCCTTGCATAACTGTGTTACCGCTAAACTGGGTCAAAAGCTATAATCTTTCTTTCATTTTTCACTGTAGTTCCTTTCATTATGCTTTCTAGGATAATTTGTATTCATTTTTTTCCCCAATCTGAACTTTCTGCTGAAACAGGCTTACATTCTCTCTTTGTCAAAGCCAGTTGTCTGAAAGTCATGGTGTTGCACGTTTTCAGGAAAAAAAGAACCTCAGTGTATCAAGTTCAAAATTGGTTCTGAAGAAATAGCTTTTCCCCAGCTGATTCCCTGCTGTCGTTTTTTTCAATTTTATTTTTTTAAATTTGTTGTGGGGCAGGGGTTCTTGTGTCAAAAAGTCACCCTTGTAGCTTTCCCAAAAAGCCATCTGCGTAGAGTTTAGACGGAAAAACTTGGGTGGTTCTGATGTCACCTTGGTGTCGGGCCTGGGATTTGGATTTGGATTTGGGGAGCGTTGGGGGCATCGTTTTTGGAATGCGGCAAGTCACCTCCTTGGACCCTCCCGCTGCTTTGAAGCTGTGACCTTTGAACTCTCTCACAGTAGGCTGTGGGAAGTCCGGGGTTACTTGGGGAGAATGTGAGCGGGATTACGTTTGACTGGCAGATTAAACGGAAGGGCAAGCGTGTTTACAGGTCATTAACTGCACAGTGGCGGCCGGTAAGCTAAAAATAGACGGGGCGGAAAACTTCCCTTTAAACTGGTCATTGGTCTCAACCTGTTTTCATTCATTTTTCAACTCCTACTGGGTTAGAATACTCACTCTCCCATATGAGGTTTGCTATTTAAAAAATCTAGATCAACCTTTCTGAATCACAAGCCACTGAATCGCTTGACGGCGAGTCATTAAATCAGTTTAGATTTTCTGTGAGTGTGAGTGTGACCTTCTTCTTAACACTTACGCGGAAAAAAAACCTCAACATAATTGCATAATTGTAGGGGAGTGGCTTTAAACCCGCATTGTGTTGACACTTACAGATTGTTGAATCCCTGTCAAACACAGCACTTCCTCTGTGCAGGAAAAACAATTGTTGTGGTTTGTGTTTGCACAGATATGAAAGAAGATTCAACAGGATTTGTTTTCTGGCAAAGACGCTACCGTTGAAGCAATAATATTGCCTGAAGTGGCATTTATGTTTGCGACCCTGTGTCTGATAACTAAAAGAGTACTCACTCTCTCTCTCTCTCTCTCACACACACACACACACACACACACACAGTGGATCCCTGTGGGGTTAGGGGAACAGCCTGGCCTGCAGACACACTGCAGGGCATAATTATAATTGCGCTGCCTGCTCTCCTTCTTTGGGGCATAAGAGCTGTGTGTCGGTGGGAATCGCTGTCTCTGTGTCTCTGTGCTGTAGCTGAACTGTGAGGCCTGTCTTTCAGGTGTGCTGCTTGCACTAATACCCCACTGTCACTCTGAACCTCCACTGCTCCTGCTCTTTAATTCCCCACTCAGCTCCTCTTCTCTGTATCTTAAACACCGCACTCTACTGCTCCTCTATATCTTTAATGCCACACCCTACTGCTACACTCTGTATCTTTAATACCCCACTCTACTGCTCCACTCTATATCTTTAATGCCACACCCTACTGGTCCGCTCTGTATCTTTAATGCCACACCCTTATGCTCCACTCTATTTCTTTAATGCCACACCCTACTGCTCCACTTTATATCTTTAATGCCACACTCTACTGCTCACACTCTACTGTTCCACTGTAGGCTATCTTTAATGATCTCTATTATATGACTGCAGTTCCGCTGCTCTACTCTAACCTGAATGCATATGTATTAGCTATAAGCGCACCGCACTAATGTGTCAGGTGTAGCATTTTCCCAGTTGCTCTTAAAGGTCAGAACACTTTTACTTTGGTCTTCCCCCTCTGTCGCGATATCCTAATTAAGGCTCCGTTTGAGTCCCATTTTAAAAGTGCCGAGTGCCTTTTAGCACACTCATTTGCATGTGAGAAATAGGCTACGCTCTGCTGGAGATATGAATCTTAACCATCAGTAATTGAATCTTTGAGCTGAAGAAGGTGTGTGGCTTGTGGTTAGAAAGTGGTAGGAAAAGAGAAGACGTAAATGTGTAGTTTTTTTTTTTCCTTTTGTAGACTCCCCAAAAATAAATAAATAAACGTTAGAGTGAAATTGAGGATTGGAGCAATTTTCAAGGGCTCGTTTTCCTTCATTAGCTGCGCCAAGCCGTCCGCGTCTGGGTAATGAGTTCTATTAGTGGCTGAATCTGTGTCCCTTCTGAGTGTTGCTGAGGCTACTTGTGTTGTGACAGGGACCGCTGTCCTGCTTGGATAATGGGGACTGCTTCTCAGGATTCCTACGCGCAAAGGTCAACTCGTACTGCTGCCTCTGCCATTTCCTGCTGTTTCCCGCTCCTTCATCCCTCCACCCCTCCACACGTCCCCCCCCCCCCTCCATCAGGTCGTGTCTTTCCCAGTGGCTGGGGTCAAAGGGGTTGTCAGTCACGTGGTTCTGCAGGCCCAGAGTGCACTGCAATTTGAGAGCAGATGTACACAAGCACAGGCTGTGCCCTGCTGCTGTCCTGTAAACTGACACCGTGAGTATCTCAGCAAACACACACACACACACACACGTAGACACACGCACACACCCACACTGGATCTTAAACTGACACTATGAGAATGTCAGCGCGCCCACACACACTCGCATGTATACTGATGCAGCTCTAATGCACAAAGATATGCGCGCACGTACCTACATATGTTTACAGGCATTCAGGCACTCATACAACACGAACGAGTGGTACTGTTATACCTCATCATCATCTTACTCAGTGGGGGAGCATTTGGAGTGCAGAGCGAACCTTTTAAGTCAGCACTTATGGGACCTGATGGACATAGTGACTAGTTTAAAGGTTTGTGTGTGTGTGTGTGCGTGCGTGTGAGAGATAGAGAGAGAGTGCGAGTGTGAGTGAGTGTATAGAGGAAGCAACGGAGGGACTTGAGAACGGGTGGAAATTTATTTACTTTAACGACTGTTTATTTTATAAGCCCTCTGTGGTATTCATGCATTCGTGTGCTTATTAGAAGCATCCTTTACTTAATGTGAGCTTTCCCCTCGTTAAAGGTGGGAAACCTGGCAGCATTAGAGAAGTAGGCTATGGACTGCGAACATTTGCATTCTGTCCACAGTTGGATGGGCTGTCCTCTACGGCTGCTTCTCATTGGCAGGACAATAGATGGAGAATAGAAAAGAAATAGCACATTGGCTGGACACAGTCACCAGGGATCAGAAATTAAATTATTTTTGGTTGTGTGTTGTAGCATATTCAAAATTTATTTGTGCTTGTATTTATCCTTATAATGTGGAGTGCATCTCTGTTTCATTTCTCATGGGCTTACCACCCCTACACGCACACACACACACACACACACACACACACACACACATTCAGACACTCATGAGCACTCCTGACCCAGTCTCTCTGTTAAATGGAGCATAACCTATATAATTCCTGTATCCACATTCCTCATGGGTGAGGAGAGGTGGAGCCTGGGGCTGGTCCACCTACCTCCGATGAAAGCCCCGCCCCCTCCCCAGCCCGTGGACCACGCCCCCTTCCCACTCCAGACTCCCATTACATTAAAGTCTTAACAGCCGAGAGCCAAAGTCCAGATCTGATCTTAATCTGCCGCTCTGCAGTTTGTGGGGTCAGTCGCTGAAATGAGCAAGGTCAGCGTGAGGTCATCGCCTGTGGTTAACATTACATCCTTTTATCCCGGGTTACACTTCACTCGCTCGTGCAGTCGGGGGTTTACTCTGTGAATTCACGTTCAGTAAAATGCTGAAGGGTAGAACCGTAGCTCACCACCCAGCATTTGAATTTGCGGCCTCTTGAGTTATAAAGCAGTTTCGTGGTTAACCCAGAACCACCATCTGCGGTTGCAGAAGTGTGTCTTTCTGGTGTCACTGCGAGAGCTGGCAGTTAAAACTGTTTTACTTTTAGGGGAAAGAAGGAGACGGTAAAAAGCAAAAGATTTACTTCCCTCTGTTCTTGTGCTGACAGATGGCACTTCATTCCTCTTCTCTTTGTGAGTTGCGGCCGCTGTTGGTTACACTGAGAGTGACATCCACACAGTTTGTGCCACTGTGTGTTGTAAATATTTAAAAACGACCACATTTCTTTTGGTTCTGATGAAAGATTTAGCTAGTTTAGCTAGCTCCTCTTTACGACGATGTTTGCTTCTTATGCCTTGTCTTCTTATGCCTTGTCTGGTCAGCCATTAATTTTAGCACGTACAAATATTCAATTAGATGATGATGATGATGATGATTATTATTAGTGTTTAATGTTCTTTAAATTTTCCTTAAAATTGCTTTGCTTGTTAATTATTGCAGATAAATTACTTGTTTATCTTGTGCCTATTCATTTTTCAAACCTGCTATCTGCCCAGCATAGCCTTCTTTGGTAAAATCCAGTCCAATGGTATTTTGATTTGACAAGCACTTGAAATGAGTTGAAACATTTTCTAACAGTAGTAGTACTCAGAGTTTTGAACACTTATCTTCAGGTTCTTAAATAATATCGCCCCTTTTAAAGCCAAGTTCAAAATTGTACAATAGAACAAGAGAAGCCATTCAAACTCGTTTTCTGTCAGATAGACTTGTCTTTCAGAATTCCTTTCAGTGGTGTAACATCCCTTCACTTGACTGTTTAACCCGTATTGATGTTTCCTTGGTGGGAATATAACCGCAGCATAGCAGAAAAATAACAGTAGTGCCTGCGAGCAGTTTAGCTGCTGTTTGGCAGAAGGACAGGAATGAAAAGTTGTTGGCTCATTATATCTTTAACACCTGTGTTCAGTGCTTTGTCACTGCTAGCTTTTTTTTTTTTTTTACATTTTCATTTAACTGGATTTATCCATAAGATACAGTCAGGGCGGAGTACAGTTTTCTTCACACCGGGCTTGACATGAATATTTATGAAGCTATATGAAAAAAAAAAAGATTTGTTTGCTATTCGTAAACTGTTTGTATTGAAGTGACAGTTTAAAAACTGCTGAATCCAGTCGTATAGGAAATGAGCAAATGTGCTGGGTAGGGCTGGGTTACCCCCCTCCTTCCTGTTGTTTTGATCTCTAATACAGAAGCTCAGCTCTGTATACTGATTTATTTATTTATTTTTCTTTTTTTTAAATTTGGTCAAGCAAAAGCAAAAAAAAAAAACCCTCAGATAGGATTACAGCACTCAGTTGGAATAGAAGCCTGGTGTGTTGTGTCTGATTATCCAAATCTCGAAAACGCAGTCCCAGACACATTTACGCAATTACATTAATTTGAGAAACGGAACACAATGGCTTGGCTTCTCCCGGCAGGGGGGCTGGGCAATCCTGCACGGACTGGAGATTCTCTGCTCGTTCGTCCTTCACAGCGACCCCTCCGATTTCCATTTGATGTCGCCGTACCCTTTTCTGTGAAAGCAATATGACATCATCTCCGAAAACTAATCAGCTAATTATCTTTAGTGTCATAGGCTGCAGATTTATGTTTTGCCTGTTTCAACTGCGAGCTTCAATGTCAGCCTGACTCATAATGCAGAAGTAGCCTACTATTCGATTTTGTAACTTCCATTTCCGCACATTTGTTTATTTTCCATTCCGTTAAGTGATTGAGAATCAAATCTTGATTTTTCTTGATGTTTTATTTTGTGGCGGGGCTTACTGACTCAACATTTCAGTGCGGTTTCTTTACTTTTAAGTTCAGTGATGTTAATTATTGTTACTTGCGTAGACATGAATTCAGGTATGCACAACGGACACATAAAACAGAATGCGTCCAGATTGTATGTCTTGGTGTAGCCTAATTAGCGGACAGCTTGCTGCTCTGCTCAAGGCCGCAAGTTCTTAAGCTGTGCTGTTCCAACTGAGAGAGGGCTTAGTCACTGGGACATAATGGTGCATTATCCTGAAGAGTCATGGGTGTGTGTGTGTGTGTAAGTGTGTGTGTAGGTGTGTTCGTGTCTGTGTGTGTGTGTGAATGTATGTGAGTGTGTGTTTGTGTGTGCGCATTTGTGTAGGTGTGTGTGTTTATGTGTGTGTGTGTGTGTGTGAGAGAGAGGCGTGTAAATCTCAGGTAAGAGTGATGAGTTCTGTCACTTAGGGCAGTGCTGTCTAGCCACAGTGCTCACAGGAGACCCATTATTTTGAAATAGAAGGGCCGATGGCTCAGAGTCGCATATCACAGAGGCGCTCTGAGCACTTGTCCAGGAGAGGTGGCCTTCCCGTGAGATGAGACCCTTCCTGAGTCGCGCGCCGTAAGCCAGTGTACAGTTTTTGCGCGGCGACGACTGTTTTCCACTCGCGAGAGAGGGGGAGCGCTTTCCGTCACGCATCACAGAACGAAGTGTACAGCGTTAGCGTAGCAGCGACTGCTTTCCCCCACAGAAGACAGAGAGTGGCGTCAGGGTCGCGCGGCGCTAAGAGAATCGGACAGTGTTCGAGTGGGAGCAGCGCCGGCAGTGTCACGATTAGCGCTGCTCTCTCTCTCTCTCTTTCATGCGCGGTGAGCGGAGGCCGCCCCCGGCGGTCTCTGAGTGCCGGGACCAGCGCTGGTGTCAGGGCGATCGCCTGACAGGAACAGGAAACGGGCTGTCGCTGCAATAACGGCGTGAGGTCGGACCTCAGATGCGACGTGAGCCGGGAGTGAGCGCTCTGCAGAAGGGCGTTCTTGCGTTCTCTCTTCCTCTCTCTGTCTCTCCCACGCTTTTCTCACTCACCGGCCTCCCCCGGTTTTCTACTTCCCTGTATCCCTACCCTCCTCCTTCCCTCTACATCTGCCCCTCTTTCTCTCCCCCCTCCCCCACCTCTGCCCCCCTCCTCCCCTCCCCCACTCTCCCTCCGTCCGTGTTTCCCTCCCTCTCTCCGTGAGGCTTGGGAATGCATTACCAGGCCTTCCGCTCTTTCACACGGTGTGGTGGAGGACACATCCCTGCGTTTGTTTTATCGGTTATTATAAGCCTGTAGGGCCGTATGGAGCCGGCGGCTGTGGAAGCTCAGAATATCTTGCGTTCACACCGCTTCAGTGGCCCCGTTTCCTTCCACCAGCAGCCATTTGTACGGAGGATTAATGCGCCGTTGCGGCCCCTGTTATTTTCGGGAACGGCCCGCCCTCCTCCTCCCCCCCCCCACGGGGCTCGCGGCGGCTCCCCTTCCGTCTGCTTTTGCCGCCGCTCGTGTGCCACTTTTTTTTTTTTTTTTAGGGTTTCCTTGACGCCGCTCCCTTGTTTGTCTGGAGGATCGTGGCCCGAGCGCGCCGGGCTCGCTGGCTCTCGCCAGTTAGCACCGATTCCAACCGTCGCTGCCAAGAGCGGCTTTTCGCGGCGGGGAATTAAGACGGGCGGGGAATATGGGGCTGCCAAGGGAACATCTGTTCGGTTTGTGGGCGGCGGGGAGACCGTGCAGATGTTCTGAGAAACAGGTGCACCGCGGATTGCTTGTATACGTTCGGAATTTGTATAAATATAGCGGTTTTTTTATTTGTTTGGAATTTTTCTCGTCTTTTTATTTTAAATACAGACAACAGCTGTTAAGACATTCCAGTGCTTTGGCAATACACGTCTTTAACAAAGGGTGGCTATCGGCAGTCTCCATGAGAAAACAGTTGGAGGAAAAAAAGGAATGTTTTGGAGAATGTGTTGATGTGCGGTTCATCTCCAGGGGGCGATAGAGAGCCGTATGTTTTTGCTGAGCTGAGGAAAGTGCATTAACAACCCCTCCTCCCTTCTCTGGTTGTGTTTGTTCCAGAAGGACTCCATGAAAGATGACAGAGGAGGTCATCGTCATCGCCAAGTGGGACTACACGGCGCAGCAGGACCAGGAACTTGACATCCGAAAAAACGAGCGCCTCTGGCTGCTGGACGACTCCAAGACGTGGTGGAGGGTGCGGAATGCCTCCAACAAGACGGGCTACGTCCCGTCCAACTATGTGGAGCGCAAGAACAGCCTGAAAAAGGGCTCGCTGGTTAAGAACCTGAAAGACACACTCGGTAAGGGCCGGGAGCCGCACGCGTGTGTGTGTGTGTGTGTGTGTGTGTGTGTGTGTGTGTGTGTGTGTGTGTTTGTGTGTTCTTTATATGTGTGTGAGGCCTTGTAATTTGCTTTGGGAGGAAGCCAAATCGTAAATGTGATTTGACATGGATTTGCAATCTTCCTATATTGAGGGGGGGATACCTCACCTTGTGCTTTGCGATATTGCTTCCTGACATCTCGTGAGGAAAACAACAAGTCTGAGAAAAGTCCTCTGAAACCAGCAAACCAGCGGTGACAACTGGTAGTCTCCTGCGTGTGAGTCATCTGCTGTGTGAGTTCAGACGGGGCCAGGCTTGCTGTGAAGTTTGTCTTGTCTGATGTCTCGCTGTCTCCCCTCAGTGTTTATTTGTTGTGAGATCAGTGTATGATATGCTGCATCTGAGCTGTAGGGCTGCACACCGTTTTAAAGACTCCGATATGATCTCAGCACCCAAACAAACAAACACCTCGCCATGGTCCTCGGTGCCTGTCAAAGAGGAGCGAGTGTGCATGTGTGTTCGCGCTCCTGTGTGCTTGCTTGTTTGGGTGTCTGTCTGTCTCTGTCTGTCTGTGTGTGTGCGTGTTTGTGTTTGTGTGCGTGCTTGTGTGCATGTGCATCTGCATATGCTTGTGCGTGTGAATCTGCATAAATTTTTCTGTGTTTATGTGTGTGTGTGTGTGTGTGTGTGTGTCAGTTCTGTGGAACGTTTGTTGTCCAGCAGCAGTAGTTGTGGTGCCTCTTCAGGATGGCTGGAGAGTAAATGGGGCTCCAGCAGTTGGAGCAGGTGTAGCGTGGAGCCCGGGCAGAATGGATGAGCTCATTATCTGCTCTGTTTCAGCAGTAGTCTCTGGTAGATCTTGGCCCTCGTCTGCCTTGGTTCTGATTGGTGCAGGCCCTGGGGTGTGAATCTCAGCTTTTGGCACCTATCTCAGTGGGTATGTCCCCCCCCCCACACACGGCCATGAGTCAAGGCACTCTGTTCTTGCTAATGCTCTGTCATCGTTTCTCCGGGGTCCCAGATACTTCAGAGTACGAGGACAGTGGCCTGTCCAAATCCTACACAGCAGCAACAGCGTGCCTCTTCCCCAAAGAATCGGACATTGATTTCCTGTTCAGTTACCTTTTTCTTTTTTTTCGGTCTTTGTTAAATGCCTTTTTACACACTCTGCTCTGTACATATGATCCATTTTTCTCCAGATCCATGTACCTGGAACAGAGATGTCTTTGCTCTCTGAAGTTAACCAGAGTCGCTCACAGTGCACGTAAAGGCACTGAGCCTCATTTTCTTCTTAATGTGTCCGATTTAGGGACTGATATCCATCCGGTGGCTGTTGGAGACAAGCCAGCAGTTATAGCAGCCATGTCTGATGTGTGGGGAGAAATGCCTTCACCTTACAGTGAGGTCTGAAGCATTGGAGCGAATGTACAGAGGTTGATTCAGGGCCAGGGCCAGACAGCAAACCAGCGAGACTGATAGGTACCTGTCGGGGCTCTGCCTTTAATTAATGTGCGAAGCCTTGAAACCCAAACAAACACATCCGAGGAGAGAAATGATTCGCCGGGCCTTTTGTCATGTAATTATTCTTTCGGGCCATTAATCAGGAGGCGGGCGAAGAGCTTTCCCATCGGTCTTTAGAAGCTGCCCCGCTTGAACGATTTGGCGAACACGTTCCCGCCGCCGGGGCCCACAGAGGAAGTGGCTCACGCCGAGCTTTACCGACCTGTCTGACATGGTACCCCAAAATCATAACCTGGTAAAGGAACAGCAGGGCTCTCCCCAACAGGTGTGCGATTTGTGGCCTTTTCAGCCAGGTGAGGGGCACCAGCATCATAGTGGATGGAAGCGGGAATCTCTGGGTCGTAGTCGCAGTCGCAACGTTCGGATTTGTCTAAGGTATCTGATGAAGGGACTGTACCGTTTATACAGTACCGACACAGTTGTGGGACTGTACCGTTTATACAGTACCGACACAGATGTGGGACTGTACCGTTTATACAGTACCGACACAGATGTGGGACTGTACCGTTTATACAGTACCGACACAGATGTGGGACTGTACCGTTTATACCCAAATGGAGATACCTCTCCCAATACTTACCTTAGAACAGTATGGAATTTTAATGAAAAAATAAAACCATTATGAACACAGTTTTTTTTGTTTAAAACCATGAAGGGGTGAATTCAGCGGAGTATCGTCCATCGCAGCGGTTTCTCTTCAGACTGCCCCAAGTTTACAGAAAGAGGGTGTAAATATTTAAAGACTGAGGGTCCACGCGCTTTAAAAAAAACCCCCGTGGAGAGCAGAAATCTTCCCTCCAACCAGCAGTCGCTGGAGATGAACACACGGAGAGAGAGAAAATGCGCTGAGCCAGCGGAGCTGTGGCGTAGCGGGGGCCGGAGTGCAGTTAAGGGCCCGGAACAGACAGCGGCGCGGCGGGGCCCTTCTGCGTTCCGGCACGTTCTTTTACCCAGCCTCCCGTTCTGCCCGTCGGAGGCGGAGCGTTCTGTTTGCGCCGCGTCCGCGCAGAGAGACGGTTCCCGATGCGCCACGCGCAGCCCGGTCGGGCCCCAACGGAGGCGGGCGTCTCCAGCGCCGCCACGCGCCTTCGCTCGGCGAAATTAACGAGACGTGAGCGGTGGATACCTCGCCCCGCCGGGTCGGACGAGCGGGGAGCCGAAGGAAGAAGGCGCTCTCGGCTATCCCCCCCGCGGAGTTTAATGAACTATCCTCTGTACCCAATCACAAAAAAAAAATTGGGTTTCTGGTTAAACGGACTGCATTTATATAGCGCTTTTATCCAAAGCGCTTTACAATTGATGCTTCTCATTCACCCATTCACACACACACACTCACACACCAATGGTGAAAGGCTGCCATGCGAGGTACCAATCAGCTCGTTGGGAGCAATTAGGGGTTAGGTGTCTTGCTCATGGACACTTCGACACGCCAAGGGCAGGGGATCGAACCGGCAGCCCTCTGACTGCCAGACAACCGCTCTTACCTCCTGAGCTGTGTCGCCTCTGGTTGGCGGACGGCTCGCGAGTTTGAAGACGTGGAAGCTATCGACAGAGCGGGGAGTGAGCGCAAGTGGCGGGTGATTGACGTTTCGCTGCCTGTGGGCTCGCTGCTGTGCGATCGATACCTAGCGAGCACCCTCGCGTCTCTGATTTGTGCTCATCTCATTAGCAAGAATCTCAAGGTCGCAGTCGTCCGCTTATAGATTACCTGTAGCGGGGATTAAGAACCCAGCGGAATACGATTGGGCGGGACTGGTGATAGCATCTGCAAATGAGAGAACTGGGGAGGGCCCAGCGTGTCCCGTAAGGTTTCGTAAGGTACCGTTGTAGCCGTTGTGTTCTCACACGAGGGTGCGTAGCCCGGTCACATCCGCTTTTGTATTTTACGAAGTCTTAACCAAGTTTGACAGTGAGAGCCCGTGTTGCACAGTCCCTTTAGTTGGTCACCTGTTATCCCCAATATGCACCCACCCACGCCCGTTATTGATGTTAGCAAAAAAGTTTAAGAAAATCACTATAGCGGCAAAATCTTTCCGCATGTAAGGAACACATTTTTAAAAAAGCATGTAGGTTGTGTTGTTTTCAGGAAATGGACTATGGTTCTGTGTAGGGCAACGTGTATGCATTCTTGTACAGTAGGAAAAATACATCACAGATGTAAAAATATGCTTGTTTCACATTTGTGTAGATTTAATGAAAATTAATATCAAGGACTAAGCCTATTACTGTTGTGTTCAATGCCAACTAAACATGACATCACTTTTCTCTCCCAGAAGTGAATGCTAAGGTTTGTGATGTCTACCTGATACAGTCCATAGCCTGAACTGGAACAGGTCTCTGTTCTCCACCTCAGTGGCTCAATACATAATTTCAGAACAGCTCCCCTTGTGGCAACAGTAAGAAAAGCACTCTCTGTGGAGTTTTATTCGAGATTAAGAAGGATTGAAAAATGTGTGCACACATATTCAAAATTATGTGAAAACTATTGCCCTTCCTGAGTAATTACACCGATTAAAGCTGTGTTCCTTTAAGTTGTGACATTAATGAGCACTGTGATTGCCCCCTGTGTAGTGTAGAGCAATTAATATTTTATGTTTTCATCAGATTAAAATGTGATTAAAATATCATTCAAGTTCCCCCCACAGGGCCGTGTATGAGAAGAAATACGCAGTTGTTAAAGATTTGAGTTGAATGTGTGTACATGGCTGTGCATCTTGGGTTTATCTGTTTCTGATGATCAGTTTCCATAGTGAGTTAATGCTATTAATAAGGCAACAGTGGGGAACTGCAGAATGTACAGTAAAATATCAACATTCACAGGCACCTTTAAGTGGAGAGATAAGCTGGAAAAATATTCATATTCCTAAATATCAGGAGTTCAGCAGTGCAGAATATTAATTTCTTCAGGTATTGCATCTGTGTCCTGAGTAAATGCAGTATAAAATGGCTCTCTGTCGAGCAGGGATTCTTTTTTAATACTTCCCTTACACTTCAGACGGCGGTCTTCGTCCCTGAGGCTCCAGCTACGTCAAGTTTGAGAGAGGAAATAAAGTGACTGGTGAAATAAACAGGGAGTCCCCCTGGGATGAGAGCCTGCGCTATACAGTAGCCCTTTCAGATCCCTCTCTCTCTCTCACTCTCTCTCTCTCTCACTCTCACTCTCTCTCTCTCTCTCTCTCTCTCTCTCTCTCACTCTCTCTCTCTCTCTCTCTCTCTCTCTCTCTCTCTCATTCTCTCTCTCTCTCTCTCTCTCTCACACTCTCACGCTCACTCGCTCTCTCATGAACACAGAAAAGCGTGCAGTCTCTGTCGAACACACGCATACACACACACAAACACACGCTCATGCACATACAGAAAAGCAGGCAGTCTTTCTGTCGAACACACACTTGCACACACACACACACGCTCACACACACAAACATTCTCTTTCTATCTCTCGCTCTCTCAATCAATCCCTTACTTTCTGTCAGTTCTCTCTCTTTTCCACTCCCCCCCTCCCTCTCTCTCCTTTAGGCCCTTCAGAGATATTTTTACCTCACTAGACAAATATCAAAGTGTGCTTTTCACTGCAGAGTTCTATACCCACATAGCTGCATTTCAGCTTTAAAGTTTATATAACAGAATCTTCTGGAAGGGCAGCCCCCACATAGGGGAATTTGGGCTGGGAAAAAAAAAAAAAAAACTTTTTAGTAGATCTGTTCCTAGCATTGATTTCTATAAACAGTATATGCTTTGCGGAAACCTGAACTCGGGGGTGACTTTCACCATGCAAATTGTTCCTTTGGCTGGATCCTTACCAGAGTAATTCAGGTAGAATGTTGCTCAGGGATAAAACTAAAATACCCCAACTGATATCACAATGCGCAAGTCGATTTAGACTCTTCCTTACACAAAATATTTTGAGAAAGTGCATATGGTAGCGTGCCCTACTCCTACTATTTATCAGAGAAGGGGTGGCCTACAGTTATGATAAAGAATAGCAGATTGTGAGAGAGTATAAAAATAAAGGAATAGAAGTTGTTATGAAAGGTCATAGTGGAACACAGGAGGTAACTAACATGGAGGAGGAGCGAGCACCCTGCTGTGGAGATGGGCAGGGAGAGCCAGGGATAACGGATGAGCCAGAACAAGGTCATGTGTTCAAGCAACTTGAATCCCTGCCCTGTGTTTATGTGCGTGCGTGTGTGCATGCCTGTGTGTGTACTCTGCATGTGTATTTGTGTCTCTGTGTTTTCATATGATTCAGTCTATGTCTTTCTGTATGTATGAGTTTGTGTGTTTTCCTACATGTGTCTATCTCAGTGGGTCTATGTTTCTGCTACTAAGGGCTTTTATATTTTTCCCTGAAAGATCTCTCTATGGTGAGAGGGTGGGGGGGTCAGTTCATTGCTGAAGTGATGACTTTTAAAAACTGTGGGCAGTTGCTAGGATGCCTGGAGAGATTGTATTCTCTTGAAGAGAACAGTCCAGAAACTAATTTCCAGGGCCGTGTGTTCTATTCCCCCCCTCAGAGTGGTATTAACCTACTTTAGGACCGCACTCTCTCAAACTGAAGCAAGGCCCCCAGCCCAGCACTGTTCTCACACCCCTCTCAGTTAAAACCACGTCCATTACGGGCCACGGTCTCCTTCCTGTGAGCCCTACACTCTGCACCGCCCTAAATTACAGCAGGCCCGAGGCGTGGCGTCTGACATCGGCGCGGCCCGCTATCGATCAGAGTATTGACCCGTGATAGACTTGCGCAGCCTAATGCTAATGGCCAGACGTTACCCCCCCCGACCGCCCGTCGCATTAAACGCTGCATTGCAAATGCGGCTCAGTTATTTTAGCCAGCGTGTTAAAATAGCATTGGGCTGAGCGCGGCGTTCTGGACAGAGGCTCGGAGGTTTGGGCATGTCGCTCGTGGTGCTCAGGGGCTAGGGTCAAGGAGGTCCCGGCAGAGTGGAATCCGTTTTTTTTTTTTGAGGCTTAGCCGATGAGGTCGAGGCGCTGGAACGCAGAGGGCCGTGGCGGCGTTGGTGAATTCCCAGCATCCCCCCTCGTGTCCGCGGGGTCACCTTTTCTCTCCCGCTGTTTCGCGGAGGCTCCTAAAATACAAATCGAAGCTCGCGTTTGGTAACAGCCTTAAATGCCTTCCCCCATGACAGATGGTTTCGATGGAGGGCGCACCAGGAGGCCCAGCATTTTCAGGCCACCTGCTAAGCCCAGGATGTTCCAGGTGCAGTGTCTTCTGGGTAATTCTCTGAAGGTCGTCAAGACTGGAGCACTTGCTGGGAGGAAACTATGCAGACTTGTCAGGCTCTTATCCGTGAGGTGCCTTCTGAAGATAGTGAGGTTGAATCCTGGGCAAATATGACGAGGGCTGTTTGCTCTACCACATGCTAGAGACTATGTGAAAGGCCCTGGACCGAGTCAAGCTTTGTGAGTTGACAAAACTTAAATAAACTGACCGTTTTTCAGTCAGTGTCAGTGTAAAACTTTTTTTAAATTACCATGCGTATGAGCAAGTTAGCAAGCTAGCTTGATAACATTAACTAGCTAGTCTTCGTTTTAGCTAGTTTGCAGCCTTGTTTATATAAGCCTGCTAGCTGCCTTGAAAATTCAGCAATAGCCCACTGATAGCTGGTCATTCAGGCTCAGTAGTTATGAATTGTTACAACACTTCTGTTGCGCAACGTCAGCTCTGAAGTCGCAAGTCACGTCCGTCACCTTGGTGTTGCACTGCGCTGACGTCGCCCTCAGAAAGTGTCATCACACAAGTAATCCTTAAAAAGCCCACATAGTACTGCAAGCTCTCAACCTCTTCTTTCCTCTCTGTCCCTAAATGCTGATTGGTCGTTGCTGGGGTTACACCCCCCCCCCCTTCCCCCAACCATTGTGCACTGGTTCTTCCATGTCCCCCAGTAATGAGGTGCTTTTCTCTGGAACACGCTCTGTGACAGAGTGCTCTCAGAGCATCCGCTTGTTCTTTGTCTATCCGTTCACTCAGGCTTTTAAGGAATATGCATCTTTTGTGTTGCCGATGTCAGCGGGATGCCCACTGCATGATAATGAGATTGTGTGCGTGTGTATGTGTGTGTGTGTGTGTGAGGGGGGGGGGTCATTCTTTCACTCAATACTTTCTAGACTCTAAAATGGGAAGTTGCAGGCAATTTCACATACTGAAATCATGACATTTTAAATCACCAGACAAGAAAGAAAGAAATAAAAATATGGTATTTCCAAGAAATGTACTGGACAAGTCCTGTGTGTTTTATTGAATGCGCAGGCTTCACCTAGTCTTTACACACAAGTTTTCCAGCATCCCCACGGGCAGAGAATTGTATAATGGATATAATGGAGCTCTTACTTATGCAACTTTGGCCGTGTTCCCCTCATGCAGGAAGTAACCTGGTGCTACACGAGGACAAGAGTTTTTTATTTTTTTTTATTTTTATTTTTTATAAACTCCTCTGAAATACACAGGGCCGCTTGCCAAGAGTGGGCCCCCCAATACAACCAATTATTACTGCCAGCTGAGTGTTTACAGACTCACGCTCTTACTGCACTGCTCTGAGCAAGCACGTATGGAGCCAGGACAATATTTGGCAGACACTGGAGCTTTAAACAGGCAAGGAAATGCAGAACAGTTAAATAAATAAATAAATAAATTAATAAATAAATAAAATGAGATCACAAGCATGAATAAACAAATGAATCAACCCCCAAGATGACAGTGGACTGCCATTAGGGTTTTAATGATGTGCCTCCCTCCCTAATTCATGGCCTTCTTATCTGTCACCCTGTAAACAAACGTGACTTGTGGACGGAGGTCTCTTACTGAGGCGCCTCCATCCCCTGATTAATTAATTCGTTAATAGACGCGTGTAAGTAGATTAGCCTGAGCCTCCTGTGTGTGTATTGTTTGTGTCACGGCTGAAGACCCTTCTCGTTTATTTGGTCTCTCCCTTACTTTATCGCTCCATCATTTCCTGTCCTGTCCTCTCATCTCCCAGAGAAGCGGCTTGTGTGAATGATGTGTCACTAAGAGCCTGCATGTTCTCTCTCTCTCTCTCTCTCTCTCTCTCTCTCTCTCACACACACACACGGAAGTATACACACAGCAGTCTGAAGTGTTTTTTGAGTGGTGTATATTCAATCCTGCACACAGATCTTGGAGTTCGAAACCACAGTGCTTACAGTTCAGATGTGTGGATGGTGGATGTCGACCAATTCCACAGTTCAAAACCGGTACGCCCGCCAGATTACCCCCTGTTACAGCCTGTGACAGTTGACAGACATGTAGACATTTTGGGTTTGGGGGTTTCTATTTAAGTTGCAGACGGAAGCTTCAGGAAAGAAGTTGGCACTGGAGCGTACTTATAAAGCTCAGACTCCCAGCCCTGCACTCTCACTGACCGCTGAGACTGCCTGTCATAATCATCCTGCCCCGCTTTTGAGTGGACTTGTCCAGATGGACGCTGATGTGGACTGTGGAAATCAGCGGTCCTTCTGCCGGCTCTGGGGAGTGCTGCGGGGGGAGAGTTGGGCTGGTGGCTGGATCGGCAGGCCTGTAGACTTCCCTGATCTCCTGCCAGCACGCCCCTCTCTAATCTCCGGCCCCTTGATATGGAAATACGGGCTCCGCACAAGCCGGTCGGCCTCCGTGGGCTTCGGACGCATCCATTAAACCCCGCCCTTCCAAGCCATGGCACAGGCTGTGGCCCTCTCTCAGGGACACGGACTCTCATTTTCATATGCATGTCTGTCAGAACGTTCCGTCTGTATGTCAAACTCCAAACCCCCTCTGTTATTTTTTACTGCGTTCACAAAGCTAGTTGTTTTCCTCTCTACGGTAGGATAGAACTTTGTGGATGTCCACACGAACCAGTCGCAGGGTTTTATTTTTGTACTGTCCTTGTTTTTGTCATTATTCTATATGTTGCATTAGCCACTAGGCTAAGAGTGATGTGCTGCCTGCCTGTATTAGCTGCTTACATGGTTTAGTTTGGAGTGTTACTCTGCGGGAATATGAGGGCCACTTTTAGCAAGGACATTTCGATGAAAGCATGAAGAGCATCTGATGAGTCTACTTGAAAGCAGTGGACCGTGCATATAGCTTCTAACTTTAGATATGAAGCGAGCCATTTTCTTGTATCTGTCACCAGTCCTCGGTCCTTTTAGAAGCTGCCTTAAAGGATTGTAGAGAAACATATAAAAACGTATTGAAATATTGCAGTCATGTAGCAATGCTGAAATGACTGCGTTGACACACGTGTTGAAAAGAAAGGCTTAACAGTGAAGGTGATGAGTGTTAGCGTGGATGTGGTTGTGGGCGTGATGAGATATAAGTATTGCGAAATGTTTGGATTGAACAGGAGTGTGAGAGGTGTGTCTCTTGTCAGTGCGGATGATTAATGTCTAAGTGATAATATGTGGGCGACAGTATGAATGATGAGTCTGGATCAGTGGGGTTGGAGAAGGGGGCGGGGAAAGGCCACTGAATAAAAATCACTTTCTGAACAATAATTGTGTAGTTATCTACAGTACATTCTGGATGATCATCGGTATGTCTAAGGACAGTCATCAGTACATCTAAGGGTGGTCAGAAGTACATCTAAGGACACTCATCTATACATCTAAGGACAGTAGTCTGATCTGTGACTGTTATGTTCATTCAGATGTTTGTATAAATTCCAGATGCTCAGTCGCTGATGGAGTCTGATGATGTGCTGATCTGATATGAGACTGACACAAGAAAGGCTAGTCAGAGACCTTTACACAGGCTACAATGTATGACAGAAAAAAATCTGTCATATCAACATATGACTTGGAGACGCGGCTCTGAAAGCTTCATTAACTTGTCTGTCAGCACATGGAGAGTGTCTAGCATATTTCTTGCTGTGGGGTAGACTTCTTGCATTTTCTGCCCAGAACAGAGCCCTGGCACTTTGTTCGGATGGGTTTTGCAGGTAAGGAGTAGAGAAGAGCGGATAATTGGCTCTTTATTAAACAATGAGAGCTCTTGGAGTTGGGGTTCACTGTGCTGTCTGTGTTCAGACACAGAGTGAGGTCTAAACTCCAATTAACTGTGATGGAGATTACCAGGTCCCTACACTCTAGAGCACCAGCCCCCTCTGGACGCCAACTAATCTTACTGTCTGTGCAGTTTAGAGCAGGTAGTTTGATGGCCCTATTGTGCCATTGTTGCGGTAGGTCTGTGTTTCTGTGTCTCTGATCAAGTGTCCTTTCCTTCAAGAAACTCTTTATGAGTCTCACCAACAATTCAATTTTTAAAACCCTTCACATATAAGAAATTTGCTGTAACTATGTATAATGATTGATCGATCACATCTGATATTAATATGGCTGCAGTGATGCGTAGTGGTCCGGTGGCAGGAAATATAGACTGAAGTTTGTGGATTAAAATACCAGATGGGGAACTACAGTCGTGGGGCACTTAACCAGAGTGTTTTCAGTGAATATTCAGCAGTGTAAATTGGTTTAGTTGGTAAGATAAGCTGTGTAAATCACTGTGGATTTGGGGGATCTCCTGAGAGCATGAATGGTAATGATAGTTTAGGTGTGGGAGAAAAACTGTCATCACTGGAGAAGCACACTGGCTCCCCCTGTTGAGTAGGCTATGTTGATGTTAGCTCCTGTAATTAGCGTTGGAATGTTTTAACATGGGCGATGCGAAGCAGTGCTTGAAGTCAGGCAGAGCTCCCAGGGTCTGTCACGTTTTTATAGCATCCTTTTAGATTTTTTTTAATTTTTTTTTTTTAGTTCTGCAGGTGTTTAATTACACAACAAATGAAAGTTATTTCTATTGGCGCTACATTTTCATGACAATGTACCTTTATTGCTTCGTTAGCAATAAAACAACTGAACTGCACAAAAATTCCTGAGTACTAGTGATGCATCAGCAAGCAACACTATTATCAGTTCAAAGGATGTGAAACTGAGTGGATCTGTTTTTTTTTCTTCTGAGAAGTCATTTCAGTTTCTCTTGTGCCCTCCATTTGACCTGGTCTCATTATGATAAGGGTGCTTATTGTTATCTGGGGGATTGTATTCCACTCAACTATGAGTGCTACAGAGCAAACATTTCAGTGTTAAATTAAGTTTTGACATAGAGTACATATCACTCTGATAGTGTACGTTTTGTGTGTGTTCGACCTGTATAAACCCGGTCAGAGCTGAAGTAACGCTGAAGTACTCACAGTTTACAGGGTGTATTAGGGCTCTCACTTGTCCCCCAACTCTCAAATATACTTTACTTAAAATATAACCATTCGAATACAGTATATTCTAAAATGTAATATTTAGATACAATTGGAAAATACTAGCCTACCACAAGCCTACACATTTAAAATAATTGTTGTGTGTGATGGTCTCTTGCTGTTCAGTGGGTAATGTGTGTGTGGATGAGGCAGAGAAAAGCATAGTCATGTGTGGCTGTTTATACACAGGCCATGTGAACTCATAGTACAGGGTACAGTTTACAAGTGGGCTTCAGATTGCTAGTCACCATTTCAGATCCATTTTGCAACTTCTGCAAACTACTCTGTCTGTTAAATCCTCTCATTAGCTGCACGGAACACTTTCCAAGCATTCCTAGATGTTAGGGAGACGTGCTATAATCTGCTCATTGACGGGCGCTTCAGAGTTTCCGGTCATGATGCTGCAGCTTTAGTGTTAATTGGCTCATTTGGGAACAAATAGCTTCTACAGAGAAGGCAATTGTTGCAGTAATGAGATCATGCGACAAGGGTGAGTGACGTCCATTACGGCTCTTAACGGTGGCCTCCCACACCATCCCACAGTATCACGCGTCTCCTAATTGCACCAATTGCTTTCTGCTTCGCTATCTCCTGACTGGTCTTTTTGCGTATTGCAAAAACTACTCCGTGGGGTGCTGTCCTTCAAAACAGTGTGCTGGGATAAACAGAACCGTGCCTCTTTCACCGAACCAAACGTGGCACCTGTTGATGTGCGGTTAGAGTGGATTCGTGCTGGAATGCCCTGGCAGGCTGCGTTGCCCTTTGCCGGGCATTTGTCTCCGTGACAACGTGCGTAGCCGTAGGCTCTCTGGTCTTGTGGTTCTGCGGTGCGGGAGCTGACCGGCTGAAGTCCGGATGTCTCGCCGATGGTTTGGCGTGTGGGAGGGGGGGGGGGGGGGGGGTCCCGTGATAGTCCTGGAGGTTCTCCGTAACGAGGTGATCCGGTGTCAGAGCGCCGCTAATAAAGATGTGCTGTTGTCCGCCGCTGTGCGCCGCAGCGTTTGCGTCTGGTGACTCACTGACATTTCGACCGTCGCCGTCCCCCTGGCCTTTAGTCTACCCAGTGACAGTTGTGGCATTTCATAAGACATTATTAATCATCCATGTTTCCCCCACAGTGTTTTGTAGCCGCGGCTGAAAGAAATGTAAAATAAATATATAAATAAAAAATTCCACAATCGTGTCCGTAGTTCTGTGTGCCCCTCCTGTACCGAGTGGTAAACCCATGCATGGGATGGTTGTTTTTTATGTTTGAGATTCTTTGCTTTTTCCCTTGTGAATACATATTGTGCTACCTAATCAGCTATTACCATATCTGAAGATGCCTGAACTTATGTCCTTTTTATGCTTTTTCACCCTTTTTTGGCCGAATGTAGTCGAATGCACCGTCATATGGATATTAGCGCCCATTGCTACAACCTAACCTCCATTATCGAATTAGGAGGTTACAGACAAACATGTGCTCTTCTCTGAAGCATGTGATGTCATCACCACCTTTTTGCGTGCCATGATTCAGAAGTCTGGCTGGCACAGACTTGAGTCAGAGGAAGACATTAAGGGTCTGATTTTCTAAGACCTTTAGCATGTGCAAAACCTTTTAGCACATGTAAAACTAATGATACAATCAGTGATTGGTGGAAAACAAATACCATGACAAATTATTGGTCATGTTATTGGTTTTGTGTGCCAGGTTGTTTTCTGTGCCAGCCTGACTTGCAAAGGTGCAGGTCATTGGATAGACTTAAAGGTGCCAGATCAATCAGCAGAGTTTTATAAGTGTCGACACTTGAGCCAAATGTTGCCCTGTGGAGCTGATGGCGAAGGTCAGTGCTGGTATGGGTCGGATTCAGTAACAGACCATGGAATCCATCCAGGATGGGCCTATCAGCACCCCTCAAGATATAGCCTATCTTAAGACTTTCAGACCCGTCTTGTAAGATGTGTGGAGACACACCATTAAGATGCCTGTGCAGATTAATTTGTGAAACTCTTTAATTCCCAACTGATTTATTGATTGATTTGCTGAATTTAAGCTGTGGCCTTACTGTTTGTGGCATGGCGTGTGCTCTCTTCTGCTTTGGTATGATTCCTTTGGCCCCTTCTGTGGAAAGTGCAACTGTTGACTGATGTGTAGCTGTACGGAAGCCCAGAATATTTCAGTCTGTGGTGCAGCACTCAGTCCCGATCGAGCTTTTCCTCCTCCCACGGACGTCTCCTGATTCAGCTGAAGGTGTGAGTCCGACCCCGCTGGAGGAGGAAGTGCGGGAGCCGACCCCAGCTGCAGCATTAGCCAACATTGAAGAGGCGCGCAGGGATTTCTGACTCCGCCATTTTGGTGATAATTGGCTGATTGATTAGAACCCCTTTTAGCTGATGGGCGTAGAGCTTTGAAGAGTTGCTGCCGCTGAAATGCAACTGTAGGGAAAGTGAGGGTAATGGATCCCAGGACAGTGTCCAATTCCCTACCTTTCTTTATGGCTGACATGTTCTGGACCCTCTCCGCTCAGCGAGAGGGATTCAGCTCGTAAAACGTATGCAAATGGAACGCGTCCCAAACGTGTGCTGGTGTGATGTACTGCCAAGGGGACTGGATTTGCATCAAGGAAGGCCTGCTGCTTCAGATCCAAGCTGGGGCACCCTTGAGCAATGAGCTCACCCTGAATTACTTCAGTAATAATGTCAGGCTGTGAAAGCAGGCGTGCGTAAAAGCTGTGTGGCAAATGGATAGCAGCATGTTAAATATAAAGTGTGCGAGTGAGTCATCCAGGATAAGGGGTACGCGCTGTAGAAATACAGCACTATGATGGTGTTCGGTTCTCTTTATGTTCAGTTCTCCTCTCCGCCTCCCGTCGTTGTTTCTAGACTGAGCCGGCCTCTGATGTGCGCTACATCGCCTGGGTAATCAGCCCTGTCAGCATTGCTGATCTGCTTCTCCTCGCTGCTCTTAAGAAGCAGAGAGTAGCGCCGCTCCGTGTGAACCTGATCGAGCTCCTCGGTAAAACGTCCCTCCTACGCCAAAGCGCGTTCCTCCTGGATGGTGTTTCGCCGCCCGCCGCTACTTTCTGGTCCGCTGCGCCGCGCGCTCGACGAAGCTGACGGCTTTGCGGCCGCCGGGCTTCGTTCGGAGACCTTGTCGTCCTCGTAGTGTTGACACTGGCGTGCTGCTTTCTGAGGCGCTGAGAGAACTCCTCTTGTCGGCGCTGAGGGCAGATGTGTATCTCCGCTGAGTATGAAGGGCCTGTCAGCCTGCTTTCGGGTGAACGCGAGGCCTTCGACAGCAGCCGGAGTTTATATTGCGCTCCCGGTAAAGTCTTCACTTCGGTCATTGACTGATGTCGTTAAAAAAACTGCGTTAAAAACCCAGGAACTGTCGAGGCGAGTGTGTCATCGCTGCGTCTGTCCATAAAAGTAAATACAGAAGCCTGCTGGCGAGCTCGTGAAAGTTTGGGAGTTACTGACGTGATGACCGCGGCAGAAGCTAAGTGCTAGCATTCCACGATCCTTCATTCTGCCGCGCTCTTTCTCCGTCTCTGTCCCCGTATCTGTCGGCGGTAACGGAGCGCGGCGAGGCCCCCCTCTGGCTGCCGGGCCCTGATGTGCAGGGCCCTTTGTGGAGGTGCCAGGTTTCGTCCTGTTCCCGTCACACGCCTCGAGTTGACGCTTGACGCTGACAAGCTGAGCGCTTTAAAGGAAAGCTCCCCCCTCCTTCTGTTGTTGTGCACGGATTCTGAGTCAAACACCGGCAGTAAAAATAAACCAGCGCGTGCGTGACGTGCGGAACGGAGGATGTGTCCCGCTTGCGTCCCCAGTCTCTCGTGCTGGCACCTGGGCGGAATTCGGCTTGACGAGCCGCTGCTGCGCTTGACAGGGCAAAGGCTGCTCTGTGGCACCAGCGATCGATGCTTCTTCGGCTGACTGAGGTGGTCTGGCGCCATGTCGTTCTGGTAACAGCAAGTGTAGGTCGCCGTATGGCTGTGTGCTGTGTGTCTACTCTTTAGTCAAGCCTACTCTTCCGGGCCGCAGTAACGTTCTGTGTGTGTGTGCGTGTGTTTGTGTGTGTGTGTATGTGTGTTTGTTTGAGAGAGAGCTATCAGATTTTGTGTGTCTTTGAGAGACAGAGAGAGAGAGAGAGAGGGAGCTATTTGATTTTGTGTGTGTGTGTGTGTGTGTGTATGTGTGTTTGTTTGTTTGAGAGAGAGATATCAGATTTTGTGTGTCTTTGAGAGAGAGAGAGAGGGAGCTATTTGATTTTGTGTGTGTGTGTATGTAGCAGGTTGCATATGCTCGTGCTACTCTTTTCTGAATGATTGCGTGTGTTTATGTAAATACCCGGTGTGATGTCACGCTGCCGGTCTCCCCCTTGGTTTTGTGGCAGTTGGAGGAGGGTAATCGGGCTCCACACCGGGGTTCAGAAGGGCTCGTCCTCAGGAGGAAGTGGAGGACGCAGGTCATTGGTGACCTTTACCAGCAGCCTCACACGTGGCCACAACCTCTCAGTTCGGTGTTTGTGAACGATGCCAGGACTGCTCCAGCGTATTCCCAGCACTAATCCACATCCAGCGCTCGCTTCATCTCTGCGTTTTATTCACTCATTACTCAGCTGTTCCTAAAGGGTTTACCTATGTGCTGGGCCCACAGTGGAGCCTGCAGCCTCAATTACACTTCTGCCTGCCCAACCTCTGCCTTGCCTCTGTTAATATCCTCTAAAAAATTCAGCCGCTCACATGAATGCTAATGAAGCACCTGTGCCCTCCTCCGTTCGAATGCCGGGGGAACATTTGCATTTTTGTTTAGCTGACAAGCGGGGCCTATTTTGAGCTGTTCTCCGCACTTATAATCGTTACGCAACCTCGTGCAGTTGGATGAAGAGGTTTTCTTTATTGCTGTGTGTGTGTGCGCGTGTGTGTGTCTCCGTGTGTGTGTCTGTGTCTGCATCTGTGTAGGTGTATGTGTTTAAAAGTTTGAAAATGTGGTATAATGTTTGATGTTGTGCATTAAAGTGAATAAAGAGAAAGGTATGAAAATGAATAAACAAGTTTCCATCATTTCAACGTAAGGCTCACAGTAATGAGCATATGAGCCTCATGATCTCTCTCTCTCTCCATCTCCCCTTCCTTTTTCCTCTCTCCCCCTCCCCCTCCCCCTCCAGGCCTGGGCAGGACGAAGAGGAAGACGAGCGCCCGCGACGCCTCGCCGACGCCCAGCACCGACGCCGAGTACCCGTCCAACGGGAGCAGCGGGGCGGAGCGCATCTACGACCTCAACATCCCGGCGCTGGTCAAGTTCGGCTACTGCGCGGAGCGGGAGGACGAGCTGACGCTGGTCAAGGGCACGCGGGTGGTGGTGATGGAGAAGTGCAGCGACGGCTGGTGGCGGGGCAGCTACTCGGGCCGGGTGGGCTGGTTCCCCTCCAACTACGTCCTGGAGGAGGGCGACGAGGCCTCGGCCGACCCCCCCGGCTTCCCGGGCTCGCGGGCGGGCGGGGGGGCGGCGCTGGCCAACGGGCAGGGCGGCGGGCGGGTCCTCCACGTGGTGCAGACCCTGTACCCCTTCAGCTCGGTGACGGAGGAGGAGCTGAACTTTGAGAAGGGGGAGACCATGGAGGTGGTGGAGAAGCCGGAGAACGACCCCGAGTGGTGGAGGTGCAAAAACGGGCGGGGCCAGGTGGGCCTGGTGCCCAAGAACTACGTGGTGGTGCTGAGCGACGGGCCGGCCCCCGGGGGGCCCGGCGGGGCCCCCCACTCCCCGCAGATCGGGCACACGGGGCCCGCGCGCACCGGCAAGTTCGCCGGCAAGGATTGGTACTACGGCAACGTGACGCGGCACCAGGCGGAGTGCGCGCTGAACGAGAGGGGGGCGGAGGGCGACTTCCTGGTGCGGGACAGCGAATCTTCGGTGAGTGCGATCGGGTGTCCAGGAGGAAGGGGGGGTGGTGGTTGGATCGAGCTTTCTGGGGCGTTATTGGGCGATGTGGCCGAGAGGGTGGGGTCTGAGGTTGGGCGGGCGGGGTCAGGAGCGTTGAGGGGAAGAGCATTGTGCCTCTGTGTATCGGGGAGGGAGGGAGGCTTCCTGGGACAGGACAGAGAGCCCACTCTGTAGAGATGGGATGTATTTGGGGGTTGTAATGGGATGGGGGCAGTACCGTAGGAGAACAAAGGTTTGCTCTCTTAAAAAATCATTGTATGCTCGTGCCATGAAGTGCAGAGTGAAAATGTCACCTTCAGCCCTAGAACTACAGAATGAAAGCACGCTTGCGCGTGCGGAGAGGAGAGAGCTATGCGTGCGGGTCGTTTCCGGGCGCTCGAGTGAGGGTCACCCGGCCCCGTGTGCGGGGGTCCCTTCGGAGAGAAAGCCGAAATCACGCAGACGGGTCGTAACCGGCCTTCGCTAGACTGACAGGCAGCGAGACCAACCGCACGCTCTGGCCCCAGGCCAGCCCCCAGGGCACTGCCTGTGAGCGCGGCCGACACCTAACACCAAGGTGGGCGGGGTCACGAGCGGGACGCGGCCTATCGCGCAGGGGCATTAAAGAGTTTCCCTTGCTTTCTGTGCTGGGGGCATTAATTTTACTCTGTTTCAGCTACATCCCGCTCAGTTACCTTTGTTTTACCTCCTTGCACTTCGGCCAAGGTAATAATGATCATTGTAAAGCTTTTCATTGTATTCATTTTATTGGCTAGACTGTTATCTAGGACACAGATTGTTCAGCTTACATTTATCTAGCATAGAATGTCTGTAAATTGTAAAGCTTTAAGTGTAAAGTGATTATTATTATTATTATTATTATTATTATTATCATCCATTTGTACCGCTGTTGAAGTTAAGTACTTCGCCCTGCAATAAGTTATAACAACAAATTGGTTCTAATGCTGAGCCCAACTGCTACTCATGACCTGCTGGTTACCTGGTTTCATTCCCTTAACAACTGCCCTGTTCTATTGTTATACTATAATTCAGTTTGCCTCAAAGAGATTCCAGTATTTCCCACAAAAACCGGAACCACATTTGCAGTGTGAACACATGGCGCCCCCTTTTGGCCGTAGTACAGAATAGTGTCTTGACAACCATTCCCAAACTTTTCTTTTCCAAGCACCCCTTTAGAAACCAAAGGCAATTTTCGACTCCAAGAGCAGATATCATAAAGCATTTTGTTATCATGAAAATGTCCTTAAAAATAGAGATTAAGTATTTTCTTGAGCTGTGAACTTGTAAACAAGAGTCAGGTTTCAGTCACAGGTGTCTATTGATTTACATTCAACCACTCTCTCCCTCCCTCTCTTTCTCTCCCTCCCTCCCTTCCTCCCTCCCTGTCTTTCCTTCTCTCTGCCTCTCTCTCCCTCTTTCCCTCCCTCTCTCCCTCTCTTTCCCTCACCCTTCCTCTCCTTCTCTCCCTCTCTTTCCCTCACCCTTCTCTCCCTCTTACCCTCCCTCTCTTTCCCTCTCCCTTCCTCTCTTTCCTTCCCTCCGTCTCTCTCCCTCCCTTCCTCCCTCCCTCTCTTTCCTTCTCTCTGCCTCTCTCTCCCTCTTTCCCTCCCTCTCTCCCTCTCTCTCCCTCTCTTTCCCTCTCCCTCCCTCTCTCTCCGTCTCTCCGTCTCTCTCCCTCTCCCTCCCTCTCTCCGTAGCCCAGTGATTTCTCGGTGTCCCTGAAGGCCCCGGGGAAGAACAAGCACTTCAAGGTGCAGCTGGCGGAGGGGGTGTACTGCATCGGGCAGCGGCGCTTCGGCACCATGGACCAGCTGGTGGAGCACTACAAGAAGGCGCCCATCTTCACCAGCGAGCACGGGGAGAAGCTGTACCTCGTCCGGCCGCTGCTGTGACCCCGCCCCCACGCCCCGCCCACGCCCCGCCCAGCGACAAGCCTTAGTTCTGGACTTTTCTCTTCGCCGAGCAGAGCGTCTCCAGGACCCCCCCCCCTTCCCTGTACACGCCCGATTTCAGTTTTAACCCCCCCCCGGGTGGACGGGGCCAGAGCCACGATGAGCCTGCTTCAGAGTCCGCCTCCAGGACCGCCTCCTCCTCGGCTCCGTCATTGGCCGCATTTCGTTTCATTTAATTTCATTTTAAATAGTCCACGCCTGTTTTTTGATTTAAGTTCATTTCAGCCTTTCCCCCACGATCTGATATATTTTTTTAAAACTATAGAAAGGTCTTCACCAAGTGACCGTTGTTCGCAGTCGCTCGATGCCTTGTCTGGTGACATTTGTTCTCCGAGTTGGAGAAAGCAGAGAAGGGAGTGTTTGTTGAACGGAGGGAAGAGAGAGTTGTGTTTTTTTTTGTTTTTTTTTTTAAATCCCCCATGATTCCAGTATTATCCACCTCCAGGTTCTCTTTGTTTCAAGCAGGTTTCTGTTACTTACAGTTCTTCTGTACCGCAACGCGCATAATCAGAATCTACAGGATCTTCTACGTGCCACACTGACCTCTGCGGTGTCCTTCCTGCAGGGTCATGACCTCTCCTCTCTGGGGCTGAAAGACTGCAGCATGACCGAGCGCTTCGTCACACCCAGGTTTTTACACTTCAGATATAGCGCTTTAATATACCGAAAGATTGTAGGGAGGAATAGACTTCAGATGTAGATAGAAAAACGAATCAAAAAATAATGATACGAAGAAGTGTTATTTTGCCAGAGTGGAGGAGGAGCTCCCTCTGGTGGACTTTCAGAGGAAGTGCAGCTCAAGCCCAAGCTGAGGAAGTTGAATGTTCGTCGACATACAACCAAATGTGCCACCCGTGATCTGCGCGTCTCCGTGCTCTACTACTCCCGCCAGTTCCACAGTTCTTCTCTATTTAACTCTCAGAGTAAAAAAAATGTATTTGTAGCATATTGTGGACACTAACTCAAGATTAGTAAAAAAAAAAAAAAAAAAAAGATATGGTTTTATTTGCATCGGCGATGTCTGTTTACCAATGAGCGTCTGTTGATCATCTGATTTCTGAGCTTTTTTAAGTATAATGTCTGAATGTTATTGAGGATCGTTATTTAATTCCCATTTCCACTGTATGTATATTTAAAAATAATAAGAAGAAATAAAAGGTGCATATATAAATCATTTAGATCTGACATTATGGTACTGTACCTCTGACAGTATGCTGAGAATGGAAATACTTTTGTTCAATTAAACGTTTTGCAAAACAACTGAATGTGACAATGAATTTTCCCTTTCTTGTGAATCACGGCATAATCAACCATTTTGTTAGATACCCACAGAAATACACAAGTCATCCATTTTATTTTTTCAAGTAGTATCATCATAAGATGGCTCCGTGTATTTAAATGCTTCTGTACCATCCCAAAACATTTCTATATGTCCCACATGTACATGCATTAATGTGTCTTCACCAACAGATGGCGGTCATGTTGCAGAAAACCTCAGAGGATATTGTCTGTTTAAATATGGCAGTTTGGAGACTGTTTGTCAGTACTTTATTTCTTGTCTGTTTGTGACAGTAGATTATCTGGATTCTGGAACAGGGGTGTGAGTCATTCATTTACAGGTTGCAGGAGGAACTAACTGCAAGTGCTATGCTGTGGTGTGATTTGCGATAGAGAGTGTGGTGTGTGATGAAGATCAGTTACCACAGCAAGATGATATGCATCGCAGTGAAAATGTTTCACAATCCACAAACTGCCATTTTGCATGGAAAAGAATGGTGTATCTCAGAACTGTCACAGAATAACAGGTGTGTGTATGTGTGTACGAACATACAAATGTTTGTGGACGTGCGCACGTATGTGCATAGGTGCACGTGTCCATGATATGCTCTGTAGGCTATAGCATTGTTGATGATTCCCCCATCACGTTTAAAGATCTCAGTCAGCCAGAGTATTGATTCTGTAATTGTCAGTGTTTATGCTGTTCCACTAGTAATCGTTTTTCCTCTCCATTTCTGCTTCTCCAGGATGCCAGAACTACAGCACCATTCTTCCAGACCTGATGGCTATTATGCTGTGGCCTATTCAAGAGATGTGCAAATCATTGAAAGCATGTCATGTTTTCACAAAGAGGAGTGCATTATATGTTGTCTAGATGGTGTCCTGGTTGCAGGTTGCTATGGCAATTTCTTATTGCTTTGCAGACCAACAAAATAAATTGCGTGTAGCAGACAGTCCTGCTTGCCTTTGTAAAATTCTGGGTGGCCTGTTGTTTTTATACATGCTGATAACTAATGAAGAAAGTAATGCTTGGTGCCAATTTTAAATAGTTGCAGGAGAGATTTATGTATTTATTTTTTTGGGAGGGGAGGGGGGTCGTATGCAAGTGGGGTTCATCATCTTGCGCGTTCTGGTAAAGGCAGATTTTAGAAGCACAAAACATTTAGCAGCATGTGAAATGAATTCTAAAGACATGGTAGTAGACGTTAAAATAGTTTGAAATGTTGCATGAGTACAATGTTTATGAATGCATTACACATCGTTAACATTTTCAATGACACAATGCATTACATTACAGGCCGTTTAGCACTATTATTTAGAAATTTAGCATTGCATACAATTATACAGCTGGATATATACCGAACAAATGCAGGTTAAGTACCTTGCACAAGGGTACAACGGCAGTGTCCTACCCAGGAATCAAACCTGTGGCCTTTAGGTTACAGTACCAGTTCCTTACCCATTATACCACATTGCCACCCCCCGATCTCAGGTCCCGACCTCATTTCCGTGGATCACGGCTGGGAATCAGTTCTGGGCTGTGGTGGTGGTAGTGGAGGAAGGGTGGAAGGGAAGGCTGGGGGCGGTTCACAGCTTGGACAGGTCCCGCGTCTCCGCCGGGGATCCGTCTGGCTCCCGCGGAGCGGACTCCTGCCGCACAAAGGCCCCTTTGAGAGCCGCCGGCGGAGGTGCTAGAAGTGGAGACGCGGTAGGAAAATCGGCAGCGGGGTCTGACATATGGGACAGACCTGTGAAAAACAAACAGCCCGAGCGGGCTCTTCTCCTCTTCCCTTGGGTCCCGGCAGAGCTGCCGGACCCGCCGACCGGAGAGGACTGCAGACACGGCTTGCAGGTAGAACCGCACGGAACCGTCCGGAAACCGGCTGTGCCAGAGCAGAGCCCAGGTCTGCCGCAGACCCTGTGGAGTTGAGAGTGCTTTTTTTTTTACTGTCCTTCACAGTTCAGGGATCGTAGCTAAACTCTGCTGTTGTCTTCTGTTTGCTTTGATTCTGGTCCTCCATTCTCCTTCCATCTGTGTCTCTCTGTAGCCCACTTGTTTCTTACTCACTCTTTTTTTAGATTGTCTACAAGATCAGGTGCATGATTATGGGTTTTTTGTTGTTATTGTTGATGTTGCTGTTATCCTTCGCAGTTCCATTTCTTTTATTCTTACTCGAGGAACTACATAAGCATTGGGAATATGCATGGTTAAAATATTAAAGTGTGTCACAGTAACAACTTGAATTTGAAAATTGCAAATTGAACTGAGCCGGGGTTTTATACTGAGTGTGTGTGTGCGTGCGTGTGTCCCTGCGTGCGTGCATGTGTGCGTGCCTGTGTGTGTGTGTGTGCATGATCCGTCTCTGCAGCCCTTGTGAAACCATGCCTCGTCTGTGTGTGATGCTGCTGGGGTGTATCTTCCTGCTGGGGCTCTTCTGTCTAACGGGTATGTGAATTCCTTACTGGCTGCCTCGTTGCCGCGGGAGATCTGCACCGGTTCACCTCACCTCCCCATAATGACTCGCTCTATAATCTGACTGCAGACAGGACACCTGTGACACACCTTTGCATTGAACTATTTACATACATATATATATACATATATATATATATTTGTACAAGGACACGCGTTTTCAATAAAACATGAGGTCAAAGGGCAGACTGTCAGCTTTCATTTAAGGGTATTTTCATCTATATCCAGTGATCTATGTAGGAATTACATAGCCTTCCACCCCCATTTAGGGAACCAAAAGTAATTGGACAATTTGGTTGCTCGGTCATTTTTTCTTAACTTTCCTATGAAATATAATTGTATATTTGTGCTAATTGTTATGTGAAGTGTGTGTATTTACAGTGTATTGTAGTAAATTCAGTGTCCGTAAGGGTTCCATCACCAAACTTTTATGGGAAATCCTGGCTCTCTAGAGCAGTGTGTGAAGTTTTGATGTACTGATTGACAAACCAGACTGGGCAGGCTTAAAATCATGGTAACCTATCAAAAACAAAATGTAATGCGCACAAAACAAACGAATCAAACAGAAACGGAAGTTCTGGTGCCAGGCAACAGGCGGGTCGCAATAGGAACACCGTTCAAATCCAGGTTTAATGCTCCTGTGTAAAATGTCCCTTTTACTGAAATCTGAGTTCCCTCGTCCCTCTCTTGTACGCTTAAGTGCGGCGGCGACCCTGAACCGCTTCACCTCTGATGGGCGGAGCTCAGAGCCGTCTGTGGTGACTCACTGCGTCCGCGTGCCGGGTCCCTGGAGCTCAGTGCCTGCCTGCTGATGTCTGGCCCTCCGCTGCCTCCCCCTGGGGCTTTTAAAAAAAAAAAAAACATTTTATACGATGTGAAGGCATTAAATGGCAAATGCGCACTGACCATTGCATGCATTTCCTCTTTGCCTGTCTCCCAGGTGACCGCCCTCTCCTCCTCCTCCTCCGCTCCTCCTGGTACATATTGTTAGTTGAGGAGGGGGGAGTGGGGGGGGGGGAGGTGAGAAAGAAGCAAAGACAGAGACAGCCAGCTACTTCAGCTGCTTACAGGCTAAGAGTTTTGTGTGCACCTGCAATCCTTAATTAAAGGAAGGCTGCAGGCTGGTGTACAGATGATACAAATCAATGAATGATTAAAAGGATCTCAGGAATTATTGTAGCTTAACTATTTCCTTATTTTAGATTCTTGTGCATGTTTTTTCTCTCTTTCTCAGCGTGAGAATACTGTAGGAAAAGTCCTACAGCAGCCAAAACTGGCACACAGCACATCTGTGCGTTCAGCATTCTCTGAAAAATCCAATGTGGAGTCAGGGATTTTAATTGTATTAGCATGACAGGAAACACTGTATGTACTGTTGCCAAAAGAGTTTAGTAAAAGAAGATATAAGACCAACCACCCTATCCCAGAGTTCGTATAACATGCCAATAAAGAAAATAAAAGTGAATTTTGATAAGACGGCACAGAATGGTGACATCTCTCTCTCTTTCTGAACTGCAGGGGCAGAGGATGCTGGGAAGGGTGCAAGCGAGGAAGGCCAAGGTGAGCTCTGAGTGTTATGAGACTGCTGCTACTGGACTTGTAGGGTTTGTTCATCTGTGCATTTGCATGAGAGAGAGAGAGAGGGGTAGAGTGTTTCTTTATGTGCTTTATTAATTATTATTTTCCATTAGTATTTCTAAATCCCCAGTCAAAGAAAAGTTGTTTTCCTGTGTGGTTACTGTTTATTTGTGTCTGGCCTATAGTAACGCATGTTAAATGCAGTGTACAATGCATGTTTTCATTAATACTGCATGCTTTGGCAATACAAAATGTACTGTTTTGTCATGCCAGTAATGTTGTGAATCGAAGAGAGAGAGAGCGAGAGAGAGAGAGAGAGAGATGGAAGGGAGAGGACATTTCCCAGCTGGCTGTAGCAGCAGCAGCAGCAGCAGCTCAGCACAGGACCAGCACCTCTGCTCCCCTTTCTGGCCGTGTTCACGGGTCACTGGCTTGCATTACAGTGGCGTTAAGTGCAGAGCAGTGTACCTCACGCCCTCTCAGAGGAACGCGAGGGCCTCGCTGTGGGCTTACGTAACTGTGCACTGGGGGTGTTAAGGATCAATTCACCGCCCGCTGACTGACCTGTCCGCAGAGTTCTGGTTCGGATCTAAGTGCACCAGACACAGGCTTTCACCTTCAGAATGTTCTCTGTAAAACATTGTTTGGTTAAGAGGTAATTTATTGGATATTGCGGAAAGAACATTGCGTGAAACGGTTGAATTACTGTGTGTTGTCCTATAAGTAGTATGTTGGGAGAGTTAACCTCTTCATACAGATGCCAAATATGGCTAGTCCTCGCCCTTTTAGAGGGTGTTCTATCTAAGGCTTTATTATATTTATTACATTACACATTAACTTTATTTGGCAGATGCTTTTATCCACAGCGACATACTATAAGTGCATACCGAGGTCCTTGGAACAACTACAAAACAGGTCCGATAAGGTACAAGACTAAGGAGTTTTAACATGCAGTGAGGGAAAAGGCAGGAAGAGTATTTTCAGTATTCTGCTCAAGATGGTGGGACAGTTTGATTGGACCCTCAGACAGGCACATTGTGATCAAAATGGCCATAGGGATCGATTGCTACTGCACTTGCCCACAGCAAAGACTGTATGCGTCTGCATGCATTCATTTCACGCTCTTCAATGACCACAAAAGGGCAGGCTGTATCTCCATCCTGCCTCTCCTCCACCCTCTGACCCCTGCCTCTCTGAATATGAACAATGCCTGAGGGCGCATCTCAAGAACAGATAGCAATTAGCATACGCTAATTTTTTTGTGTTTTGCTGGCAGATTATTTTAATGTGGTACAGAACTGTATTTAGTGTTTATCTTTGTTTTTGTTCAGTCTCATTAACTCGAACGTCCTTTCTCTCTGTCTTGGTTTAAAAAAAAAAAAAATGTTTTTTTTTTTTTATGCCACTGTTGTGTGTCACTGAGGGTTTGTTTCAGATTGGCTTGCTTGATCTCAGGTCAATCTCACAATGGCCGCTGGCTTTATCGCTGGCCCACTCATTAACTGTGCTGCCTCCGGCTCCTCAGCAGAGACCAGGGACAAGCGCAGCATGCCCAACTGGAGCCTGACGTCCTCCGACTTCTTCGCCTGGGTGGAGAACCTGCGAGCGCACGCCGGATACGACCGCATCGAGGACCTGGCGCGGACCTTCTGGGCCCACTTCCCTTCTGCCAACCAGCTGGGCTACGACACCCCGGATTCTGAGGAGTGAAGAGCAGATGTTAGGATTACCCCTGTCAACACCCCCCCCCCCCCCAAAAAAAAAGGCCAGGGGTGCAGCGTGCTGTTTGAAAAAAAATTATAAAAATATACAGCTATAAATATACAGATACATCTTCATCCTGGTGTTTTGTATGCAGACACCGGCCAAGTCGTCATTGGTAAATAAACCTGTATAATCACAAATAACTAATCTGCTTGTTAATTGTACACCTTTTTTCAAAAACTTTGATGAGCAGATTTGTTTAGTTCTTTCTTAAAGCTACTATCTTAAAATGCTATTGCTTTCCTGGTTTCACAAATTGTAAGTTTGTTAATAGCCCAGCCCAACATTTTAGTGATAGCTCTTCACTATAAAAATAATAATAAATATTAATGGTGACATGCATGAATGAGCTGCATTGAACCACTCTGTGTCACTCTGATCTGATGGCTGTGAGCCTGCTCTTTCAATGTCTCTTTCTCACCGCTCAGAAGAGGTTTTTATTTCTTCTGTTGATCCACAATGTAAAGCCAAATTGAAACATTTTGAAGATTACTCTTCAATGCTTTATGTAGATGCCAGAAATCTTCTGTGCCACCCACATCAAAAACAAACCAAAAAAAGAACTGAATGACAGGCTAAAAGGGAGCACTTGATGAAACATAACAGATAATGGCAATTTATCATCGACCGTATCATACCACCTGAAGTAAATATAGCTCCTTCTGTCAAATCGCATTCCGTAACGTCGTCCATTGATGTGGAACTGTGAATGCAACAGTCTGCATTCTGCACTCACAATGTTACTAACTAAAAAATGAAGTAGTTGGATTTGATTATTTTAAAATAACTGTAAAAACACATTCACTTTACATTAGCTTCTGGCTGAAGAATAAAAAAATAATATAATGGTTGTGACACAAGAAAATAATGTATTTTCAGGCTTTGTGAGTATCTGCCCCTTCTAAGAGTCTCCTGTTTATGTTGAAAAATACAGGAAAAGTAGAAGAAGCAAAGGGCAATGTGTGTTTTCATTTGATTTTCTCAGAGATATGATAATATTAAGAACTAAAGGCACAGGGAAGCACATTTTCAAGCAAACTGAACAAATCACCCGGATAGCACTGCTAAATCAAAGGTCTCTAGAAAATGCTTGTGATGCTCTCAGCAAATGCTCAAATCTCATGATGCACACCCTAAGGTCCTCAAAGTGTAGCAATGCAACTTTGAAACTTTGATTTATTTACTTATTTTGGATGAATTATTTTGTAACAATTAATTTGTTCCAAAGAAAACAATTAAAAAATACAATATTCCCATTTTTTCTCTTTACATGTACTGCCCTAACTTTTATTCATGGTGGAAAATGATTCCTGTCCTTAAACACTAATTGTTTTCAGTAGGATGTTGCACCTTGGCCAAAAGTGCAGAATTCTGGGAAAGAGGTGAACAAGCTGGGCTTGTTTTGAATGTGATGCTTGCTGCAGTGAGTTTCCTAGTTCAACCTTTACATGATTAGAAATAAGTGCTGTGTCCCATCCTGTGACTCAAAAACTGCTGGTCTCCTTGATTTATACTCACACAGGTAGTGCCAAACCAAAGGTTTGAAAAAGCATTTGAAGTCATTGAATAGAGGCTAGCGCTGTGTGTATGTACGGGGGCATAGAAGCTAACTGAATCTGGAATTTTGCTAGAAGACTAGGCCACCTCGCTTCAGGGAGAAAGCCAATCAGCTCAAGCATGTTTGGTGAAAGTGGAAAATTTTGTCTCCGGCATCATTCCAGAATATTCCTGAAATGGTTCATTGAGTCCTATACTTCTCCCTGCCTCTAGGGAATTACTGCATTTTGATCCCTGCTCTTTGCACTTGTGTTTGCTTTCTGAGTCACTCTGGACAAGAGCATCTGCTGAATGCCTGTATAGTCCAGTAAAGGTTCAAATCTAATGACTGAGAAGGCATTTTCACAAACGGACAGTATTGGTAGTACTATGCTCCTCAAGCAATTTGGACACTCATTTTTTCATTCTTTGTTATTTATCAGATATTCTTATCCAGCGTGTCTTCTCTGTAGGAAAGAAATCATGTGGTGCAGATGATCATTCAGTTTCATTAAAGTAGCAGCTGACAATGGCTTTAGCTTCTAACTACACGAGTGCACCAAAATAATTGCCGAAATGCCAAAATCTGTCTTTGTTATTTCTGTTTGCGCATGCCTACCATTGTACTGTAATGCAATTGATTGAATCCCATTGCTTTTTTAAAAACGAATTCTCCAATAATCAATGTTGTGAAGAAAACAAAAAAGAAATACTATATTCAACATCCCAGCCGCCACTTTGTTGACATACAGAATAGAATATAGGCCAGCATCAAATCTGTAACTGTGTACAAAAGCATTAGGTGTACTGTAGGTGCCTGGGTAAGTCCAAATCCTCAAAAAAGATGAACTGTTGAACAAAGCTGACAATCTCAGTTTAAGGCAAAACCCATCAGTGGCAACACACAGGGAAAATGATGCCCAGTTTGTATTTCTTTTTGCGAGGGAGTCCATATTCTTATTCAGTTTCGATGCATGAATAACAGAAATATCCCCGTGTTGATTTAATTCCGTTACATGAATAAGACAAACAGTGATCCCATCTGTTGATTTGATCGGGGGGGGGGGGCTATGAATAAATCAAATCTGGGTCCCGTGCGCTGGCATGATTGCAAATCGCGAATGAAAACAGCCAGTGATCCCACACAATGATTGCATTCTGGGCATGCGGATAGACAAGCCACCCCCATACGGGGAGCTGCTGTATTGCTTGAACTCTCCGCAACGCTCTCATGATATTCCGGTAATTTCGTTAAGCAGACAGACATGGCTTGGCACGGGTTTTCCTATTTCTACAGCAACAAGATTAATGCCCGGCCTCGAGCCAGCAGTCCTCCGTTACCCTTGGTATTAATCCCCGACCCCCAGCCAGCAGTCGTCTGTTACCCTCAGTATCAACAGAGAAAGAGTCCACCTCTCTGGTGTTTCTGTGAGACCTTTAAATGGCAGAAGGAAATGGAGTTAAAGGAAGGAACCTAACCTTTATCACAAATGTGTGTGTTACATTTTATGGAGCTGTCTTCCTCAAAGTTTTTAATCATCCTGCTTCGAGCAGAAAATATGGTTGCTGGGAAAGTTCAGTATGCCGCAAATTTGAGCCCTGTTTGCTCAAAAAAAATCACTTCGAGTCCTATGTGCTGCATGTAGCCCTAAATGACAGGCGATGCAACTGAATATGATTTGGCCTAAAGCTTGGCGAACAAGTAAATAAATAAATGAATAAATAACCACAACAGCAGGAGTTAGATGTCCTCTGTGAAAAATGAAAATTTTGGAGCACAGCCAATTAAATCCTGGGTACAGAACGTTGGCTGGCCTACTTGTTAGGACTGGATATTGTTGCTGATTTATCTGAGATGAGAGTCCTGCTGTATTTTGCCTATAGGCATCCACATGGCAAGCTATGCAATGAAAATGTTGAATGCACAGACTTAATAATACCCACAACACTCTTTGAATCACTTCTTTCTTTTGAGGTCTGTCTCTGATTCATCGTGGACAGAGGGTAATGTGATAAAAGCCACTCCATTCTGTGAGAACACAAAGACAGAGAAATTCATTTCTTCAAAGCCAGAGAAAGAGAGAACGGGGGGATGAGTTGTGTGCAGTTTTCTCTGCTTTTCATCTGCTGTGTCTTTATGTCTGTGAAACTGAGCACTTGTTCCTGAGAAACGTGAAACGCCGTAAAGATCCAGTCACACTCTGAGATAGAAGCCTTTCGACTCTTAAAAAAAAAAAATAGTGCTAATAATATCAGAATTTGCAGTGATGTGGTTCAATCTGAATTTTGTCAGCAGGTTGTGTAAGGCTGGAGAATTCTGTATTGAATAAAATACAGAAATCAAAGTTAACTTAACTGAAGCTTGGGACCCCCCAAATAGGCAGAACACTGCATGAGGAGTAGTGGAAAAAGCACACAGGCAGACACATGAATATTCACTCTGAGGAGACTCTGCACGTCTCGGGTTGGTTGGATTAGCGTTTAGGGAATTCCGCCGGCACCCGCACGTTTCCTGTCGGAATGTTTGCTCGGCGCTCCTCTGGGCTCCCTCTACCCTCCTCCCAGTTCCAAAGTTGCAGCGAGCGCGTCCACGCGGAGAGGGAGACCATGGCTTCTCACAGTCCCTGTCTGCATCTGCTGGTCTTCACCACAGTACTCACCTTCCTGGCTTTTACAGGTAACCGGGTTTCCTTCTGCTCTCTCTCTCCCTTTCTTTTTTCCCCCAGTGTGTGTCATAGTGAGTGCGCTGAGAAGCAGGGAAGTTGAAAAGGGAGAGCTGGCTCTTTGCACGAGAAAAGAAGGGATTCTCTCTTTCGCACGAGTAAGGCAGGAGTTGGGGGTTTGGGAGGGAGAACGGGAGCGGACAGGCTCATGTGGTGCCTGAGTGTCGGACTGTGAGAGAGGTATGAGGGAGCTCCCCTTGCATTTTATGGGTCTGGACGCACTCCTGCACCCAAGCCGATGGGGTCTTAAGACATCAATATTTGCCCCCTCCTCCCCAGCTCTTTTATGAGGGGAGGAGTGGAGGCTGAAAGTGAAAGACAAGCAAATCAGGTATTTGTGTCAGGAGAAATGGTTGTGTGCTCCAAGCCTCTGAGGAGAGCTTCGCAACTCCCTGTAAAGCCCTGCGAATGAAATGCCTTGCACATTCGAAGGAAATTCTTTATTATCTGCAGAGTTTGGGCTCATTTGAGATTTTCTGTTTGCTCTAAAAACTTCTTGGATTTTTCCTCACATACTGCAACATACTGAGAGGGAGACTGAGAGATTTTTCTTAAGCATATTGCCTTTCAGGAGAGAGTGAGAGAAAGAGAGAGAGTTTAAGTGTGAGGGACTGACTGATAAAGATGGAGGAGGAGAGCACCTTTTCTAGCTGGCTGGAGCAGCCAGATTTTTCCACAATCATACAATGAAAAAAAAAAAAGTTTCAAATACGTTTTGGCTTAGTAGCATCAGAGTGAGATACATTTTGCAGCTGCCTGCTGAAAGAAAAGTCTACCGAAAGTTCCAGACAATTAAACGCCGTGGGGAGTACGTTTCTTGTGCCAGCATGTTCAGACAATTTCAAACATCTGCGAGCCGTTTCCACGACCACCCTGTGCATGTCTGACACAGTCCACTGGAGGGGAAAAAACCTGCACATGGAAACTCTCTCAGCTTGGCAGAGCCGTTTGGCCTAAACCCTAAACCAAAATATAATTATGGAGTTTTGTTAGCACCACTGTGCACAATTGGCTTTAAGCAACTGCCCCTTTTCGGGAAGGCTTTGCTTCCTTAAAGGGGAGAGAGAAAACTAGCGGCACGATATGTGGCCTCCTGTCTCAAAATGATGGACAACCAGTGAGGCACGTCATTAGTATTTGTCATTCAACTTGTACTACAGGTTTATCAGGTTTTTAAAAATATATTCTGTATTTAGATTTTATTCCACTGTTTTAATTATATGTCTTATGTGCCGTTAGTTGTTTCATTGTGAATTTCTTTAGCAATATTGTTGTACAGTCATGCCAAGAAAGTGTTATTGAACTGAATTGAGAGAGAGAGAGATCTTTTTCCTCTTCTTATGTAGAGTTCTGAGAAGTTGCAATGTACATGGGTTAGCTGAGGATAGCGTTTGGCAGGTATATCAGCCCACATACCAGGCTCTTACAGAGTTTGGTTGGTTTCAATATAAACTTATTTGGAACCATTCCAGAAGTTACCTTTTCTGTTTCCTTCTACAGATGTTTCCAGTGAGAGCAAACTTCAGAAAATCCTGAAGAAAAGAGAAGGTATTAAACAGAAGAAAAAAGTTTTTTAAAAGTCTGGAACTCATTGTCCTCACAAAGTGCATGTGCACCTGTCAAGTAATCTTACTAACAAATGCAACATTGGTCAAGCTTCACTGCAATCCTCAAAACATCTCTATGCCCCCCCCCCCCTTCCAATCCAGCCACCCACACCCCCCTGGGTGGTTCTCTCTGCAATTAGCTTGATGCAGTCTTGATTCCCTGCTGTTTTGGGTCTCAGATGGGGCTTGTGACAGCCAGGGCTAGAGGGTCATTGTCAAATTGTGTGGTATTTATAAAGTGCTGATGACGGGTGGTGGGCAGGGGGGTGCTACAATCCCCTAATCTCACCACCGGAGGGGTGGTGACGTCTCCCGTGGTGTTAAATCCGTGGCTGCGCGGGCAGACTGACGGGTTCGGCGGCGGTTGGAGTTTATTTCCGGTTCTGACCCCACGCCGTCTCTCCTTCCCCAGCTCGGCCCGAGGCGGCGGCCTTGCCGGAGGCCGTCGCGGTCGCGCCCTCCAAGGCCAAAGAGTTCCTGACGTCGCTGAAGCGGTCCAGGAGGAACATCTGGGACCGCAGTCGACCCGACGTGCAGCAGTGGATCACCCAGTTCATGTACATGGGCTACGACGAGGCGGTAAGTGGAGGAGGCTAATGCTACGGTCGAACACTACCCAGAATTCAATGCTCAGATCCTGTCCCCAGTATGGCTGACTCTCATTAAACAGTAGCATATCAAAGGTAAAAACTGTGACCAGTATTCAATGGGACTCTCAACAAGCACTGGTAAAACTCAAAAGGAACAGAAGGAGCGAATGCATCGTCAAAGTAGTGTCCAGATGGAAAGTGATTTAACAGGAGGAGCTGAACAAAGGTCCTGAGTGTTCAGATGTGTCTCAAATTTCAGAAATTGTGGTATGAGAAAAGAGGGGGTGGTTAAAAGGAGTCCCATAAAGAGAGAGGGAGTCACATAAATCCCCTCAACAAATCTGAATTGGATTCCTGTACAAAATTCAAGCAGGGACACGTTTAAATTTCCTGGCTTTGTGCTAAACCCCGGTGCCCTGTCTTGGCTCGGGGTGAGATCGTCTACCTCGCTGCCGCTGACAGTTAGAGCGCGGGATGAGCCGTACGATTCGCTCGCTCGGCAGCGCGGCCAGATCGGTGCCGTGCGATCGCTCTAATGGCCGTGGCCGGCACACCTGAGACCCGGCGACCGCAGCTGCGAAGCCGGCCGGCTGGCCGGTCGGGCGTGGCGGGCATCCCCGAGGGTCTGGCCCCCCTGCCGCTCGTGCTAGCCGTCATTTCCGGCAACGTCTGTGGTCGCCTTTTTCCGATCTGCGGTCTCCTTCGCCCTGGAGCTTAGCGACACAACTGCCTTCTTTCTCTGCTTCCAAGAAGCTTTATTAAAAAAACCGTGGTCTTCTACCGACAGAAGACGCTCTCCCGAAGGACTCACATCGCTGACAAAAGCGAAGCTGTATAGCACAAGATGTCAGTCCTTTAATTGTATCTCTACTGGTGTGATTGTAACTTCAGATAAAGAGAACAATCTAAGCAATAGAATTCTCCCCATTATGCAGTATTCTCCAATTGAAAAAAAAAACCCTCCATTCATTTAAATGATAAATAGGGGAGGAATTAGATTGCAGTGACAGTGGATCCTCACAGTGCACGAGTGCTATACACTTTAGCACATTATGGGCATTTTTTCAGGTATTGAATTGAATTTCTGAACTGAAATTGGACTGACCCTAACCCTATGCAATATAGGTTCCTTTATAGACTAATGCACAATTAACAGCTTGTTATGTGCTGGAAATAACCCTTAGTTTGGGAAGCCCTGCCCACAGCAGACTCCTGGATCTTAAGGAAGCATAAAATGTGACTGTATCAGACTGTATGGCAGAGCACCGCTAACTGTCCACACGATTACGTTTGTCCGCAGACTCTTGAAACCCACCTGTCCTATTGGATGGACCATTTCCGGTCAAACGACCAAGGTCGCCAGCACCACTACGACGAGAACTCTCCCATTGGACCCCGTGATTCATCTTCTTACCGCCATGGCGCCAACGTCAACTATGACTATTACTAGACTCCCCCCCCCACCCCCCCGACCAAGACGGTGAAGACAGCTATGCATTACATAAGGAGCTGAGCCCCACCATTGCAGAAGCACAGTACCCACGTCCCTGACCTTGCATGCCAAGCCTATAGTACCAATGCAGATGTTGCCATAGTCTGTTTTCTACCGGCCCAGAATGCCTGAAAGTCCAATGCATTATGCAGTCTACAGTTATAATGTTCCTATTTCTACAAGTGCTTTTTTGTATACAACGCATTGTGTTCAGTAAAATAGGAGAGTTGTGTTGTTGTGGCCTCCCCTGAGTCAACAGAATAAACTTAGAAGTGTTTTCCTTTCAAAAGTGCCATAAGTGTCCTCGACAAGGCCATTACGTGCCCATACTACAATAAGATAGCGGAAGCCAATTCATAATGCGGCATATTGTAGCAAATCCATTGTAGCATTTGTAGTTTTGGTACACATACCTGTATACCATAAAACATATTTGATTTTTTAAATATTTCATAAAATATTTTTCAATATTTCATTAAAATAGCATAATCCACCAAATGCTCACACATTATATAATCAGGACTGTTGTACATGGCTTCATTTAAAAAAAAAAAAAAAAAAACTATTGTTTTTGTCAACATCTCAGTTTTGCCCACACAAACACATACCGTATGCACACATGCAAGATTAGGTGCTTTCATTCATTGTCAATAACCTTGATCCATTGTCGTGTCTCGTAAACAGCTACGTCTGCCATTGTGATTATTATGCAAACTATATTCAACACTCCACATCTCTCTCTCTTTCTCTCTCTCTGTCTCTTTGTCTTGTGAACAGGGTCTCTCTCTCTCATTGATGCCCATAAGCATTCCTTACATTCTTTAATGGTCACATGTTCCTTCCTTGACAGATTGTCTGCAACGACCGGGTGGTCTGGTGTTCCCTGTTTCTGTCTTCCCTACTTCCTTCCTCCTGGAGTGATGGTATGCACTTTTGACCTTGGAGACCCAGATGAAAATTTTTTTTTAACTTAAATACAGAAACAATTTAAGACCTGAGAAACCAGGGGAGACCAGTTTAGTGTGCTTTAATTGCTCAAAAAACTGCAGGCTAACAACAAAAATCTGTGCACCCTGTGGCTCTCCAAGGGCAAAAGTAAATGCCATCGCTCTAGGAGGCTCCAGCTGATAGGAGTTTCCAGGTGGCATAAACAGTTTAAGAATATTCATAAAGGGGTGTTTCCAAGGGCAGAAATTTAATTCCCAACAGCATTGCCCTCTCATAAATATTTTTTAAGTGCATCAGATTGGAATGTTTCGGCTTCAATGATGCAGAGACAGAACAGCCAATGTTAGGAAGACAAAGCTAACCATCTGGTTAGTCCTAAGAATCTGAAGTTCCAGTCAACACATGATGTGTTTAAGGAATTACTCAGTAGCAGGGCAGAGTTTTCAGAGCTCAGCTTCTTGTTTCAACAGAGACACTGTGGAGAAGCTCCGACTTTACTATACCCATCACCTCACTTGGATATGAGACATGTATCTAGACAACTGTGAACCAAAAATGATTAAATTAAATGTCAGTGGAAAGTTGGCCAAATTGCCATTTAAAAAATATAAATATGACTCACTTATCACTGCTGAATGCCATGTTTGAATGCTGGCATCAACTGTTCTAATACATTAAAAGAGGTTATGAAAGATAGATTGGTAGAGTCTGATGCATTTCCTTCACAGAGCAGCAGTCAGAGATCAATGAAAGGTGCTATATATCTGCAATCAATCATTTTTGGTCACAGGCATTATCTGAAAATGAAGGCCTCTGTTACCCATATCAATGCAATCAAAGACAATCAAAGTTCAATGTGTTATTACCCACAATTCCTTCCTTCACCCACAGACTGTGCCTGCTTATTTATTGCAATCCTGAGAGGCAGTCATGCACAAAGGCAGCCATCCTTTGTGCACTGGACCATCTTTCTGTTTTCCTCACAGTCTTGTTCCAGATTTACATATGGGCCAAATGGTTTCTCAGTTATTCCTCTTGGCAAAGAGAACAGCAGAGAGAAATACATTGATTTTTATTCTGTATTGTTGTGTTGTGAGAAAATCTGATGTATTTGGGTTAGTTCAGGATCACATTTGGTAGCCGAATCCCAGCTCACCACCCAAGTTGAGTGTAAGGAGTCCAGCAAATTGCAATATAGTGTGGTTCCCTGAAAGAAGCAGCGGTGGACAATCCAGGTTAAGAAAGTCAGAGTCCACCCCAGTATTTTGTTCCAGTCACCTAGATTTGCAAATTAGCACAATTCTTCAGCCATTAGAAATAATTAATTATTGAAATCAGTTGGCAGAGTTCATGGGTGGAAGAAACATATGGCAGTCTTTGGACTGTGGGAGGAAACCAGAGTACCTGACGGAAACCCACACAGGCACAGGGCGAACATGAAAGAAGAAATGAAAAACATGGAGGAGCGGGGCAGAATGCAGAATAGTCAGAATAGTCATCGCTGGGGCCTTCACCTGAGCCTCTCCTTATTACTTTAAAATCCCCCATCTTTGGAGACAGCAGAAAATGGCTATACCATTCCACAGTGGAACCCAGAGCTCTACCCTCCCTCTAATATCTGCTTTCTCATTTCCTCCCCCCTCTCATTTTGTGGACAGTCTGCTGTGTATATCGTCTGTCTGCCTTATTAAGAGGGTTTATTTGTGCTAGTTTAAATAGCCATCATGATTTAAGGGGCAGGCTACTTAGCGAACGGTAGGGAAGACCCTACTTAGTGAATAGTGGTTCGTAATAATAGGAGTTACTTACAGTAAGCACACATAAATGACAGATTATTCCCTCCCTGCTTGTCCGGAATGAAATGCATTACTGTTGGGGAAAATTAAACTGCACGACTGAGGATGGAATTCAGCCAGTCACTGGCACGCCCACTTCTCACCTGCTGTGTGAAAAGGTCCTTTTCAAACTTCTATGGTTTGTTAGGTGAGCATTTGCCCTTGTGTTAGTGTAGAAAGGGTTCTTAAGTTTAACTTGGTACTAAGATTATACATTTAGGAATAACAACAAAAAGAAATGGTTTATTATTATTATTATTATTTACTATTACTATTATTACTACAAGAAATTGGGAATGTAATGCACACATTTGATTCTTGCAAACAACACTGGAAAGATGTCCTTTTTTGAATATTATCTTCAAACAAGAAAGTAATTTTCATTTCCCGACATTGTTCGTTCTCTCACATGTGCTTAAGAGGGGAGAGAGTTCACAAAAGGTATGGTTCGAAGCGGCGATTGCTTTTCCTTCAGGCAGACAGACTGAAAGCGGAGGAGCTGATTACATGATCGTATATGGACACAATGCCATGTGTGGCCGTGTCTATAGCAAACAGAAGTTCACACAATGAATCCTACTTAGATGACGATTATCGACTGGACAGCCGCTCAGACACATTGTCATTTTGAGGTAGTTCAATGTACAGTTTAGTTTCCACTAGCAACTATGTATGTACTAAAGTTCAGAGAGTGAGAGAGAGACAGACAGAGAGAGAGAGAGTGTGTGTGTGTGTGTGTGATAGAGTGAGAAAGAATGAGTAAAAAGGAAATGGCCCTGGAGTGAGAGAGAAAGAGATAAAGAGAGTGTTTAAGTGTGAGTGACTGATAGATATAGATGGAGGAGAGCACCTTTTCCAGTGGAGGTGGACCAACAGCTGCTGCCAACTGTGTGTTCTAGTGTCTTACGAATAAACAGTACAGAGGACATGAAGCAGCAGGACCACTCACCAACCAATTTGCCATCTCAGACCAGCCCATCATGGATCTGACTGAAATGGTGCACCATGTACTCGTTAGCTGGGAAGGAAGGGTAATGAAGGCTAATGAGCGAATGCTTTGAGGTTTGTTTTGCAACAAAGGGGAATGACCAGAAAAGGCAGGCATGATCAGTACATCTGCTCACTTTATCTCTCAGTGCTCCCATGCATCCCATTTTCAGGCAGGTCTCTACTAGTGGCTTGTTTTGGGAGCTTTCTGAAGCTTATCTGTTTCCCTGCACTGCACTGTTGTATACTAAAGGGCAGTCTGAAGTCAGCAGCTAATTTAAACCTTGAAAGCTAGCTTGGTACATTAAAGGAGGACATATTCAGGTACAGCTCTTTAATAGCCAGGGAAACAATTAAAAAAACAAAAAAAACAAAGATCACATATTTCAGCAGATACAGAAAAAAAGATATCAATGATTTTTTTAAATGTTATGTTAATGTCAACATGTGAAATTTACAGTATATGACAACTAATCCTCAGGTGCTTTAAAAAATGAAACCCGAAAGAAATCTATAATTCATCTCTATATCCTGTGAATCAACTGTTAAAACGCAGGGGATATAGGAATGCAATGCTTGTTCATTAGCCCGAGGGAAAACAACAAAAAAAAAACAAGCATGCAGCCTTCATTACATGGGGCATAAAACAAAAATGCAATGAGAGGGGAAAAGAAAAAGAAAGGTCATTGATGGATAAACACCTGTAGCCTTCCCTGTTCACTTCAGATATAATCTTGAATTTCAGAGTTTCATTGATCCATTGTAATACATTTATGTTTGAGCTGTCAATCACGCTCCCCCTTCCCCTCCCCTGTGCCAACAAACCCCACATTTTAGTCACTTGTGTAGACTGCCTTTCAAGTCCCAAATTCTGAAAGCACACCATCTGAAACTAATTGCATCTGTGTTTTCTTCTGCCTTTATAGTGGGGTTCAAAGCACGGTATTGATCCTCACTGGCATGTGCATCTATACGTTTACAATCAGATCCCAAGACCAAAGGCTTATGTGATAAGGGGCTGGCATTTGGTGAGGGGGGGAGAGGGACTTTTAACACAGCGGGTTTAATTACCTCAGTTTGTGTGCCATCAAAACTCATGATGAGTGAGTTTAAAGACAGTCCTGATTTCCATATGGGCGAAATTCCAGACAGATCTTCCTTCAGAGGGGCACTGTCTGTACCAGCACAGATGGATCAGCTTTAATTAGTTTTAATCAATTGTGCCGTGTGATTGCATACTGGGGGTGGGGGGCATTGCAGACCGACTATCATGGACAGAATGCATGGATTCTTTTTTTTTTTCCCCTTCATTTGGAAACCCCCCTCTCTAGGATTCCACCTTTGTTGCCTGTGTGTAGAAACAGATAGCGAGCTTCAGACAGGCCATTGTCATTCTCCCGCGCCTTCCGAAGTTTAGCGGCTTTGCATATTTGATTCGTGGATAGGAGGGCAGCGCTCAGATGAAATGGCACAGATTGAATTACACCCTAGTGATCTTCCACACTGCATGCACTGTTGACACCAATATTTTTTTGAAGTCGTTTTTTTTTTTCCAGCAACTGCGGTTGGGGGGGGAGGGGGGAGGGTGGGCCATTTTATGAAAGTCACCTTTTAAATAAAAAACATAGCGTGAAGAAGGAATGCTGAAATGGGCCTTCCCTTTCCCCGAGCACGAGGAACTAGACCATTATTAAACAGATATGGTCGAGGCAAAATTATCAGTCTGTACACAGACACACAAACAGTCATCTCTTTCAATCAAAACAGAGATTTGAGGCTTTGAAATATATTGAAGTCAATTACTGGAAAGGGGAAGTAATCCTATCAAAAGCCCCGCATAGGAATCTACACCGCAGTCACCCACTCCCCCTAACACCAGGAGAAACACCCACATATTTCAAATTTCACCTACCCAGATATACAGATAATGTAACATATGAACACCACGCCATGTTTTCTTTTCCCAAGGAAGGTTATTCCTGTTTAATAATCCAAGGGGATTGTTCTATCCCTTTCATCCAAATATAAAGTAAATTTAGCGAATAGAAGATGCAAAACGAGGTAAATATACGAAGACAGGGGCAGATATATTTTGTCTTACATGAACTCGGAGACGGAGTACCGAACGCGTGTGTGCGTGGCATGCCTAGGCATCGCGGCTCCAGGTAATCAAATGGAGGACTCTCCCTGCTCTCTAGCAATTGCAGGTTCTCTGCTGGTGGCATTTTAATGGTGTGATGGGGTCTGAGAGCTGCAGTGAGTTGAAGGAGGAGTGTGTAATTAAAGTTATCCAGTCAGCCAGCCTTCTGAGCATGCCTATCTGGAAGACCGGACAGCCTGGCTGGATGTGCACGTTTAGCAAATCCCTGAAAAGGCTCGGAAAACACTGTGTACTGTAATTGCTCCTGTGTTTTAGCAAAGACCACCCAGACCAACAACTAATCCTATTAGAGGCTTGGGACACACCTTAGTTTTCATGCTCCTCGGTGTAAAGTAAAGTTTACTGGTTGCCACTGTCCTTCTCCTAAAGCAAACGACTAAGGGCTCCAGTCTACATTAACATTGCAAAGTGAGTGCTACCGTTAAAAGCAACTTGGCCACTAACAGTCATGATTGGTCCTTGTGATGAGACTCTCACCACCTGCCAACACCCCCACCCCCACGACATACACATTTTTACACATGGCAACGCCGCCGCCTGGCCAGTCGCCAGCTACAGGGGGTATAGCCAATTCTGGATTTCATATGAAGAGGCTCCAGTCGCAGCTTGGCAGGGTCTGATATTTTGCGCTTTGATAATTACGACGCAGTCGCCGTGGCAGCCGCGGGGTGCGCCGGGGCCTGCTGCGCGGGTGGCACGTGCGGGGCCATTCGCGCCACCCCCCCCCCCCCCCTCTCGTGATTTCCTCGGCCCATCAAACGCACGTGGCGAACCGCGCCCCGCGCGGAGTGGAACGCCCTGCTGAGAGACGCTTCCAAAGCCGCCCCTTCTCACCGCGGCGGATGCCCTCATTACACTGGGAATCTGAATCCCAAGGGCTCGGAAAGCTCCAACCTGCCGCTAATGCTAACGGCACAACCGCACCGTCAACTTTCTCTGCTGCAGGGCATCCTACTTTGTTTCTAAAATAGATGTGTTCTCCTGTACTGATTACAGATTGTACTTGTCTTGAATGGCAAAATTTCAAACGGGAACATACAGGTTAATGACTGGACCGCCTTGCGGGGAATTCTATACTCTCGGAGAAAACACTTCATTGCAATAAATCATGATGATGGAGCTTTCTCCAATGTCTCCAGAGGGCGATAATCTCTCGTTCAGCCAACGCATTCTTTCCTGTTAGAACACTGCACTGTTTCTCCTCTGACAATAAACAAATGAAAATGTGGGAAAAAGGTCTGCTTTACTTAACAGTTATACATGTGAATGTGTTTGTGTACATTTTTGTGTGTTTTTTGAGTGGGTATGCAAGATTGTCTGTGGTTTGGATTCAACCAACATTTGTACTTAAGTTATAATTAAGAGCAAGAACTATTATATTTTCTTCACATACAGTATTAGGTGTGGGCGTTAAGCACCGACTAAAACTAACCCACCAAAGTTTGTGAGGAAAAAGTGTCACACTTACATTTGCTCGGAGGTCAAAGTTCAGGACAAATGCTTATTGAATACTGGTCTATCTGCGTGAGTGCGTGAGCGTGAATGCCTGTGTGTGCGTGTCTGGTGAAAGTCTGTGACCATTTTTAACAGAGACAATGAAGTTGCTCTCACCCCCCACCCTTTTAGTCTTCCATGTCCCTGTACATATAAACTCTTCTGTCCTGACATAATCAAGGCCATCTCTAGGCTCCCTTGTGAAAACAGAAAGTAGAGCCTCACCTACCACAGCATGTGCTCAGGGCAAAAAGAATGGGCTTGTGATGCCAAAAAGAACAGTATAATACGTTCTCTCCTGCTGTCACAAGACTTATTGTGCTTACCCCACCTACCAGAAGGCTCTTGTCTGGAACCTATACACCCAAAATATAAATAAAAGAAAAATAAACCCTTCTTAAATGTACACATTCAGATGTTCTGTTGTCCTGTGGTGAAAAAGGCAGGCACAGTTATGAATGCCATTGAATAGATAGACACAGGTGAGGAAACTCTTGCTGCAGCCGACACACTGGTCGGCCTCAGCAACCACATGTTCTCATACTCAACCAATCACATACTGTACACACATCACTACATGCATGTCCAGACGTACCTAAAGCAGATCCATTCAGAGCAAAACCAAAAATAATGACTTTGCATATTCTATAATATATTGCACTTAAATACATCAGTTGTCCTGACTGAAAGAGTGCTTTTAATAGAATCCCTCCCCCCAAATGTTCAAGTCATAAATCCACACAGCTGGGAGAATGACAAGCACAAGGATGCCCTGGATCATGTGGGGTTTCTCCGCAGGTGGATGCCCGGGATCATGTGAGGTTTCTCCGCGGGTATCCCTGGAGGTACAGGTTGAGACGGTAACAGAGTCTTCCCCTCTGCGTCCTATGCCCGTGAATCTACAGAAAAAAATCATTTCTGCCTCTCTCTCTCCACAGCAGGGTAGATTAGTGCTTTTTGATTTCAGTCAAACGGTTAAACAGTGTAGGCAGGTTACCTGGTTTCTTTTCAATAGGCAGTCAATTTATGCCTTGGAAGCAAGTTAATAAGTGTTTTTTTTTTCAATGCTCTTAATGCTAACATCAATCACTTGCTTGGTCTAAGTGCCACAAAAAATCTACATGTAATGTGGCCCTTTGGTGTTCCAGAGTTGGAGGTCCCTGCTCTGCTTTGAGGTGCAGTGAATGAGGACGGCGGCTGCCTGGCTTACGTGAGTGGCTCCCCCTGCACGTCTGTAGGTTAAAGTTGCTGACCACCCAGCCGTCATTCATGTGCATCTGAGCACCGAACAGAGATCCTGGCTATCCTGACCTCTGCTCTTTCCTGTGGGAGCAGAGGAGAGATCGGAAAACAGCTCACCCTCTGATTCTTGCCCAGGAAGAAGTTAAAAGCCAGGATATATCACCATGACCAGTAGACCTATGTTTTTGTGATATATCTTGGCTTTTAACCTCATTCTACCGGGGATTACCCCATTTATGAAATGTTGAGGATTGTTTTGTGGTATCCTTTCATTAATGGGGTAACCCCCTTTGTCACCACGGATACAGTGTTTTTTGAATAAATAAACAAGTGTATAAACAGGTGACTGCAGCAGCCCTGCATATGTATACTGTGCTTACACAGTAGACATATACAGAGCTATAGCAGATGTCAAATATCTGTGCAGATACATCTTGATGGAGAGCATGCTGATGTTAGCATTAGGACAGATCAATTTAATTTACTGTCTTTTTTGACTTTCAGCAAATGCAAACATTTCACTTAAAACATGTTTTTGTGATTAATAATTCATTCACTGTATGTGACTGACTGGCTGCTGTGGTTGGGGTGCATTTCTGCTGCCTGTGCACCCCAGTTACTGTGGTCTCACATTGCTATCATGTTCATTTAGAACTTACTGTAGAACGATAGAATAATTCAAACTTCGAGACGCTAGCCTAAATCATAAGTTAGCATTGTGTCTCCCCATGTTAATTCTATGGATAATTCATTGTCAAAATTTTGAATTTTGAGGTCTCATTCAAATTAAATAAAGTCTACATCGGTGAAAGTATAAAAAACATGCATGTCTCAAAATGACCAACAGAATGAGGGTGCTGTGTCAGGACTCACTGGATTTAAACTGAGTTATGTTTGCGCAAAAAATATATACATTTTTAATGCCAATTTTTTAGGAATTGAATTCCACCTGTGAAATTGAATTGAGTGGTTTTGAAATAGAGATATTGAGATTCAAAAATCACTGTTTTACATTGGAGAGACGACCAACGTAAACATCCTAAAGAAACTTTTTATAATATTCTTAAGAAACCTTCTTTGGTCAGTCATGTTCCCTATTTTTTTCTTAGGCTGATCAAGAAATATCAAATGTAATGCAAAGACACTTTGTTCGATAAGAAATGCCAGTGTATTTTTTTCAAAAGATGTCATCTACTTGTGGCAGTTATTTCACTTCTGACATTTTCCCCTGCTCAAACAAAACACAGAACAGAAAGAACAGCTTTGACAAGTCATTCATTTGCCAGTTTATAATAATCCACTCGAAATGATGATTGTACAAGGCAGATATGACATTTTGGGAGTTTGTTGTTCATGAGAAAAATAAATGTGAAAGGGGAGCTATGCTGACACAAATTAGATTACAGTGTAAGGTAATGGTTGGGGAATTGGGCTTGCAACTTAACTAACTTAACTGTAACGTAACTAAGATTGTAGTTTTTATTTACAGGTGGGACACGGCCATTGCACCATGTTAAACCTTTGCTGGGGCACATAAAATGAGCAGAGTGTGGAGTGGTGGGGCAGAGGTGGGTTTTGGGGTTGCAGTAGTTCAGGCATTGGGCAGTCAGGTCACAAGTTCAGTTTTCCTGATGGCATCTAGCATTATGCAAGGCACATAGCTTACTTACCTCAGTCAATATCCAGCTGCATAAACATACCTAAGCTGTGTAGCCTTGAAGCATATACTGTACATAATGTAGTCCATGTACAAGGGATTGTTGAGCTGAAAGAACAGATACAATGCTTGCATTTAGATTCCTAAATCCGAAAAGCTTCAGTTGACATTAAGAACTGACCTGAAGGAACACTGTGAAGCAAAATCAAATCAAATTAAGCCAACAATGTTTAACCAGAGTGGAATGCAAAGTCTTCTAAGGCTGGGGTTTGGATAATGTTTCCCTCCCCAGGAAGAAACACCCATCATATGTGGTTTATAATGGCAGATGTTGAATGTTTCCATTTTTGAAGAGGGGCTTCAGAAGGATTAATGCTGTCTCCAGCACAAAAGATTTGATCGATTTCTTTGCCTCTGATCTTCCATTTTCCCATGTTGGCTGGTTTTGAGGTGCAGTGGTATGTGGATGCATCCAGTGTTAAACATTTATCAGTGTAAATAAGTCAGAGACATGCTCAAAATAAAAGATTCCAATGATCCATGTTGAAGGAGTAAGGATGCCACAGGCAAAGAATCAGTGGAGTAAGAAAGAGAGAACTACTTCGTATGAGGGAAGGAAATGAGGGGAATATGAGGACAGAGGGGGTTGTTGTGTCTATGTTATTGTACTAAGATGGGCTCTACAGGTGTACAGAATTCTGGTTGGTTGTGGAACTCTTTGAAGTTGAACTCATTGTTCTGAATAAACCTGACCAAACCTCACAACAGAGAGGTGACAGAGAGGAGCTGCAGTCAAGCAGGTGGGATTTCTATCTGACTGGCCATGGGTTCAGTTTTGTGGTTATTCACATCAGTTGTTCCCTTGTGTGATGCATTGGACCTGAAATGCTTCAGTAAATGTTCAGTGGTATAAACAAATGATATTACACTCGACTTCTCGTATTACCTCGAAGCTGCGTGATAGGAAAAGGTACATTGAGAATGTTGATGAAAAAGTATTCCTGTATGATGACTGGAATGTGAAGCAGCTTTACACAATGCTTGTGCCACACAAGATTTTCCTTCACTTTGTATGATAATTTTATCCAATCACAATCCAGCTATGGGTGAAATTAAATCTTTGTGGCAGATGTACACTTGCTAGGTAGAATTTACAGACAAGAATGATAGATGGGACATGCAGAGAGAACAGTAATTCTAAACACAATGGCTTTCTCACATCAGTAAATTAGTTCAATAGCATGTCATGCTTTAACAAGACCAGGGTGGAAATTGCTAAGCCTTGAAGTACTCTAAATGCTATTACGCTCAGATATTACAGATATTACTGTAGACATGTCTATACATTTGGTGGAGGTAATGAGGTGTATATGATCATACAATTTCTTGATAAAGGTGTGTGTGCATGTTTGTATGTATGTGTGTATGTCTGTGTGCTTATGTGTACGTGTGTATCTGTTTGTGTTTGCAGTAACGCACATGTGTATTTGTGTGTGTGGATATTAGGGATGTGTCTGAAGCTGCGTACCTTATTCAGAACCACACAAACAAGGAACCCTGCATGATTCTACTCGATCATCAAGGCATGTATTTGTTATTATTATTATTTTTTGGCCGGGCCACAACAGCGGGGCCAGCCCTACAAATGCGAATGTCTGTGACTGAGTGACTGAGTGATGAAGTTACACCATTGGTCGGCCGAGTTATGAAGTTACACCGTTGATCGGCCGGTCCAGCCATATACTAGGTTTTGACCTGGTCTTGTTTGTCTTTGAAAGCGATATGTGGGCTACTATCGCAATGTGAAGGTTTATTTTAACAAATTTGATTTCTCACTAAATCTGTATTCTAGCCCTTTAAGGACTACCAGCAAACTCCCAATCAAAAAGTCTTTTAAATTGTCAGACTCAGACTAATTCAGAATTTGAAACCGTTGTGTGAAAGAAGGGGTTTTCACTTCACCCCTGATTGTTTTCTGTTGCGTCCATTTTCTGTTCTGTTGAAACAATTCAATCTGTCCTTCCACATGACTCCATGTGTGAAGCTGCCTCATGTCTCAGACGTTCACAGCAGGCTGATCCAATTAAAGCCCCACATAAGTACTCATGATCCCACTCAGATGTGTAGTGGTGGCGGCATAGTGTGCATCTGAAATAATTTTCTGAAGGTTTATGAAACCCACTCAGGGAATGTGTGCATATATGTGAGTGTGTGTGTGTGTGTGTGTTTGTGTATGGTCGGGGGTGTGAAAGAACGAACTTGTGGTTTTACAAAGTCACTAGCCACTCAGCAATTTTCACTGGCCAAACCAGTATATCATGTACCGTATATATATATATATTGGAGTATGCAACTGCCTGCACTTGTTTGGACATAACACTTTATTTGGACAGAACTATTATAGCCATCCACCCTGAGTAAGCTGTGTGCGTGAGAGGGAAAGAGTGTAGACAAATCAGTTTTAATCACTAGCCTACACTTAATGAAAGCACAGCCTACAACAAAGCTTATCTTTACGAAACATGCACTCCAGGATTGTTACAAAATCAGCACATAACAAATATTTGCCATGAATATTCTCCATGTATCAGTGCAGAGAACAAGGCGTACGTGTATCCACAATGTTAAATAATGGTGTAGAAATGTGTGCAATTTTGCAATCGAAAAAATGTATATATTTTATTACTCGCCAATAGCCTAACTGAAAAGGACTGGCTATATCGGATGATATGAAGTATTGTGTAAATATAACGTGCTTATATTCATTTAATAATGTCAATGTTGAAGCCCCGTGGATGCACTTTTATTTATTTTTTTACTTTGACTTTAGTTTTAAATAGCAGTTGCAAAATACCATTGGTGGTGAGAGGAAGACAATTCCGTGTTTTACAATCACAACCGCAGAATCAGAATCTGCGCCCTCCACTAACGTGGAGTGTGACTAAACAAAAAGTTTAAAGCCGCTTTGAGTACACACAGTTCGTATGCGGCACCATGTGATTCGATTTAGACCAAGCTTGACTGAGGAGGCAAGACACAAGAGAGCAAACTGGACGGGCCAATGGGATGAGCACTCAGCGTGCACCCAGTGCTCATGGGAGTTTTAGTACCATGTATCATCACCTCAGATTGACTTCATTATTTCAGATGCCTTTTGTAAACTACAAAGATTTCTTTTCATAAAAAATGCTGCCATGGTCTCCCGCCAAAGTGGCTGGTAAGAGTGATGGAGTTACATGCCACTGCCGAATTCTACCCACATTTGGCAGGTGGAAAGTGGTAGTCAAGTCCTGGAACAGACAAAAACATACATTTATTAAAATAAGATTAAGATGGCATGTGCAGCAGACCAAAATTAATTGTTTAACATAGCCCCGACTCCTTCTGTCAGACACTAATCTGTGGTACTGACGCAGAGAGAGAAGGCTCAGCCAACAGTGGCCTGTGATGGTGACGGAATCACTTGCGACTATTGTTCCACAGACAGGTGAGCCGGTGAGATGGCGCCTAACAGAGGCGTCACTGAGGTTTCAAGTCCTGGATGTTAGCTTGGTGCTAATGTTACTGCCTATTCTTAATGCTGGCTAATGGAGGAAGGCCCTCTGCATCCTCTGGTGAGCTCTATGATTCAGATGTTATACAGGAAGTTGAATTATTCAGTTGAATTAATTATTTTACCCTGCCTTCTTTAGGTATGGTTGCTCAGAAAAGAGAAGCCACCTCTTGTCCTCTGGACTAAACAATTGAGCCCTATTGCGGATACAGCTACTCAAGTCAGTGCGCATCTCGGCGAATGTTCAATGAATATCAACAATGACACATTATAAAACATGAAAAGTGGTCATTACAGCTGCAGGCTTGCGTGGTTACAAGATGCAGCAAAAGCACACTGCCTTCAATGTAAGGCAATTATCCTCATTTGGTTACAGCCTCTCCTTTTTTGTCGCCCCTTTGGAAACAGCAAAATTGAACAATTAGCTCTTGTACAATGAAAGGGCATGCCAGGCTAATAACTGCATTGTTTGTTTATGAAAAACCCAGGCCAGGTAAGAAGATGAGGCTCAGAAAGCCATGAATTAAATAACATTACAGAGGTGCATTACTGGAGTATTCAGAGGGGCTTAATTGCCATGAAATTGCCTCTGCAATTTTAGTTTTGTGTCTGTAGCAGTCGCCATCAGATTGCCAATTAATTATATTTTTCCTCACACAACAGCTTGGCTGAACACTCGATTCTGATTGGCCAATACACATTCCAAGGCTGTGCATTAATTTTCAATAAGGATACACCTTGGCCCTTTAACAGTTCTAAAATCAATGAGCTATGAAATCCACCATTCTAATGCAGTTAAACTGCAACATTCTTTAGATTTTGAATTAATGTTACATACATTACATTGCTTGCTAAAAATAATTGATTGCTCACTAAAAATGGTCGATTTATCAAAATTACTACTCAACCTTTTTGGCGAATATGTTGATTTTGAAGCTTGACTTAGGCCAGATCACCACCAGGTTATACATTATTTTCCAATAACAGGACAGCCTATCGTGGTTTAGTTGGTTCCTTCTGAAACCTCAATTATTACTTATGTGTAACGATAATCCAGGATGACACAAGAGACAAGGCTAGTTGGGATGTGTTTCTCCTTCTGACATAATTTCTCTAATTGGTGAATAGAAAGCTCGGCTGACATAAGGGTTAGAGGTGATAGATATTTACATTTTTTATTTATTTTTGTAACACATGGTGTCTCGTTGGTGGGAAATAAGAGGATACACAAACATAGAAAAGCTAGTGTACTTGCAAATTGCTGGCCTTCTCTCCTCTCCTTATCTTTACCTTGACCTCTAGTGGTAAAACATTATCTCTGCCACACTTTCAGTCCCTCACAGCAAGGCAAAAAGAAAAAGAAGCAAACAAGTATAACTCAAATACAACTATTACACTGGTAGTTTTATCAAGGGGGGCTATAAACACAATATGCACTGTTTCTCATCTTCATAAACAAGTCAATACAAACATTGATCTCGCACTCTCAGATTCATTCCTAATTGGGAGCCTGGGGTTAAACTGCATATGAAATATCATTCATATCACAGAGGAACGACAAGGAGATTTCACTGTATCAGTCTGTCTTGTTGTTTTCATAAATTATCTATTAATTAAAAAGAAAGACGGAAAAAACCTTCAAATTATTTAAAATCCCAGCCAAAGGCAAAGGTTCCTGCTCTGAGGGCTTTGGAGTGCTTTTCTTACTTTCTGACAGGCTCACTTCAAGGCAGGAACAGTTTGTTTTAGGAATCAAAAGAGGAGGAATTTTTGTATGATTGATTTCTTTCTATTAAAACCAATTTAACATGACATCCTGGTTTCTATTCTCTTGTCAAAAGTCAAACAGGCAGACTTGATATAATGCCTACTTTCCCCCTGTATATTCAGTTCATTAATGCATAAATGTCACTGAATTATAATTAACAGAGCCCAAAAGCCCAGCTGTAATTTATTTCATGATTTTCAAATCAATTGATCTCTGTGTCTGAAGGATTGGGAACAAAGTAATCTTTTGTCTTTTCTAGAAATATTACTAATGGTTCTTTTCAGCTTCTCTTCTGGGTTTTATTTTGGCATGACAGGGGTGAAGGGGGAGTGGTGGGTTTGAGCAGGGCAGAGATGAAGGAATATCACAGCCATATGCAACGGCGAGAAATGTAGACCCAGACTGACTCAGAATAGCGATCGTCAAAATCCACAAAAAAGGGAAGAAATTCACTACCAAGAACATAAAATTCCATGCGGCTGGACACTTACAGAGAGCACAGACACTAATTACTTTGCAAGTGTCAACCGAAAACAGCACACGCTTGCATGCATCTACAGTACAGACACACACACAGCCAGCATAATGTCCATTTGTCCGTTTAAATCTACAGAGAGATCAATTGAGGGAGATCGAGGATGGTGTGGGAAGCCAGAACACCTTGCCGGGTAATCGCTCAGAGGAGAAAATGTGGCTTCCCGAAGTTAGCGTGGACGCACCACTCCCCTCCCGGTGCTAATCCTGTCCCCCTTCCTGTAACAACCAAGCTCTAATGCGACAAATGCTTAGGCGCCAGGGTAACCGGACCATGCTTTTGACAAATGAAGACTGAACTAAAGTAAAGCACATTTTCTGTGGCTTGTTGGTTGCCTTTAGGGTGTGGTACCTTCTGTAGACCTATAGCATAATGTTCTACTTCACAAGCCATCTGACATGCTGCAGCCATAGCAACCGGATTTACGCTGTTCACTTCCTGGAGACGACGTAATAATGGGGAATCAGTTCCAGGTAGGTCTTCTATTTAATGGATTTATCTCTTTTATCAATCACGTCTACTTAGCCTGTGCCTGAGCCTGTGATTTAAAAAACGTGATGTGATGTACTACGAGTCCCTAAGGTGACCATAAAGTCAGAGCCTACCAGCTACTAGGTAATTCGTGGACAGTCAGCATCAGTGCTTATAAAGAGGGATATTTGGACATGCTTCCACTCATCACAGCACGCAAGGGGCCCGATGGGGTTGATATGAGCCCAATAATCCTCACTCTGAGGGTGCAAACCAGGAGAAAACAGGCAAACCTGCTCAGAAAGTTCAAGTGCACTGTTTCACACACCGTGATCAGCAGGTTACCTTTGTGGGCAAATGAACAGCCCATAACACATTCTGTAAATGAGGGGTTAATTCAGGGATCCTGAAACTGAGTACAGGAACTGGGGAGGGGGCATGGGGTTGGGAGGGGGGGGGTGTTCAATGAAGAACCCAGGTGGTCCCTAGCAGGAATTTAAATATATATATATATATATATTACTTGTCATATTTTAGACTTTCAGATAAAATTGTTAATTCAAAATGAAGAGTTAAATTTAAAAAGTAATTTTTTTTTTTTATCTTTTAGTGGTAAGTCTTATGGCCTTAAGCATTATTATGGCTGGGATTAGAGTTATTAGGGTTACAGTTATTAGGGGCTGGAGTTATATTTAGGAGTGAGGGAAAGGGCTAGTGCAGTGGTTAGATTTTGAATGACCCAATTTCTTTTCTCTTTTGGGATGTAATACTATATTACCTTCTGTATTTTGATTTGTTTTTTTTTTCATTTTTTTCACTGAAGTACAATTTTCATAGTAAATTTTTTCAAGGACATGCCCTTGTATTTCTTTTGTTGAAGTGATGCTATTTAGTTTGCTTTTCATCAATCTGAATTAAAAAAAAACCACATATTTAAGATAATTGTGCAGGCAGGGGCCAAGGTAAGTGTCAGAACTGAGGCAAGCTTAGGGTTATGTTTAGGACTTTTAGAAAGGGCTAGTGCATTGGTTAATCTTTGATTTGGAATGACCCAGATTTTTACATGATAGAGTGGTAATTCTAAATCTTTCAGCATTTTGATTTTGATTTTCAGTAAAATACATTTTCCCACAATGAATGACTTCATATCCATATCTTTGGACTTCATTTTATTGAATCAATGATATTAGTTTGTATTTTGTCCTAATAAAAATAACACACATTTATGATGACTCCTTGGGCTAGAAAACAAGTTTAGGGTTTGGATTAGGGTTAAGGCATAGGCTAAGTGTTAGGCTTGAGGCAAGATGTGTAAATATGAATGTAAGTATAAAGATTATGAAGTTGGACACCCATAGAAGCACCTCACAGTGGCGTCATAGCTACGTCTCCTCCAGCGTATGAATGAGTGCTCTGCTGTTGCTAGGTGGCCTCTCCCCTCCCCGAGTGGAAGAACAGAATTAGAGCAAATAAAAGAGACATTGTGTAGACGGGGAGACAGAGCTGAACAGAACCTCAGAATTATGCAACATATAGGTAGGTTACATAATTCTAATATAAAGGTTGGGTCTCAGGGAAAGCAGTTATGCCCCCGTTTTAGCTGCCAGAGTGCATTTTAAAATAAATTACACCAAGCACTTTTCCATTTCTAGCCAGTAATTGCAATAAATGACACCCTATCAAGACATACAGTAATAATAAGTTGCACTGTGGTGACAGCAAAGTCATGAAATGACCCTCTTTGTGCTTCTACACAATCACTGCGTCCAGAAATGACATGTTACTGTGGGGGGGAGAGGGGGAGGGACGACACCATACAGACTGGGCCATCCACAATTATTAAATGTATCTCTACTTCACGATCCAAGAGAAACTGAAAAGCCGAGTTCGTGGAATTACAAAGGACACAAAAAAAGACTGGAATGGAATGAAAGGGCTATAAATCACATGTGAAATGGACAAGGACACCCTGCTGGGATGATGACATGGGAACAGTACAACACACTGCAAATAAAATCTGGCTTAAGTGCTGCAGTCTTGAGACTTAAAATATATATATATATATATATATATTTTTTTTTTTTTTTCTCTCAAGTCCAAGATATTGACTTTAGTGAAATTCTCATGACTTATTGGAAAATCTTGAAATGAGTAAACCTCATTGGCAATCTTATTTAGCCAATAAGTAATAGAAATACAATTTTTAAGTCTAAATGTAAAACTAAAAAACCTTTTTTAAGATTGACTTATTTTTGTTTTTGCAGTGCAGGCAGAGGAAAGATATGTACATGGAAGACTCCTCCCTCTTGGGTAGGTTGCAGCACCTTGGAATCACTTCTCCAATGACCCACCATGGGGACTGAGGGACAAGAGTGAGGACAGAGCAATTTGTGAAGGGTTGATTCCACAAAGATGAAGTGATTGCTGGTACAGGGAGGAACAGGTCTCCCATTCCAGGTGAGTAGGTGATTTACACAGGGAAGCATCTTTCTAGTGATGAGTGAGCGCAGCTTCATAAAAAAAAATAAAATAAAAATAGAAACATTAGAATGGGTTGGACCGGTCAAATGTTAGCACTGACTCACTGACTTGAACACACTGACAACAAATCACAGGCCTGGAGGCAATCAGCAGTGTATTGTTTTTCTTCACAAACACAGATTGTCAATATTAAAAGCAAAATGAAACACCCCCAACTGTGTTTGTTAAGAAAAAAAAGTACACTTGCATTTAATTTCTTGCATTTGAAGTGTAGGACAAAGGGACTGAATTGAGGGCACTCTTTTGCTGGGAAAGAGTTTGTGATTGTCTGCTTACATTAGCACTTCATCTGTCAAGGGGCACCATTCTTGCACAAGAACTTTCCTTGTTAGCTTAGCTTCATTTCACTTAGTTTAGCTGACAGGCTAATCAACCAACATTAAAGACAATCCCAAGACTAGTAAATATCACTGCCAAAAGACCCATTAATCAGCAGGAATTCTCCTCCCTAATGCATTTTTGACGGTTTCATTCTCTAGCTGAATAAAGAAAAGTGGCAGAAGTAGTCACAAGTATACATTCAATCTTGATATCCCCCCCCTTCCAAAAAAAAAGTTTTTCTATACTGTAACGTTATTTTTCTTTTCTTGTGGCTAATTACTTGTGATTCAAATTATCACTTCTAAAAATATTTCCACATACTGTACACAGATGCATGGTGTGTAAAGCATTGCAGTACGTAGTACCTATCACATTGTTTTCATAAAATATATTCATTATCAAGTCAGCTTAAACTAATTCTAACAACCCATAGCTGTGTTGCTGTGTCTCTAAATAAGTCAAACTAGGCTGATATTTTAATTGATTTTGAAATGTATTCATGCCACATATTCTTCCGCCCCTGAATTGCTTCCAGTTGGATGAAGTAAATTGTTGCCTGCAAAGTGCCCTCTGTCTCTGTCCCTTCTATATACATTCAGATGGTTCATGGTTTCTCTCTGTCTATGTATCATGAATTCAAGGGTTTCAAAAAATCTCAACAACACCATTATTGCACTAGTGAATTATTGCCTTCTGTCTTCCCTGTAATTTTAGCATTGGTAGGAGCAAGGTAAACATGAATCCGGCACTCCCTATGCGTGCATTGTTATCAAGTTGGGCCTTTAAGTGACCTCATACCAGTGTAGAACACAATTTAAAGCAGAATCACACTGCACATTCCAACTCCTGACAATAAATGAGATGCTTTGGCTTTAGCTTTGTGCATCACCAGTGACAGTGTAATCATATGTGAATGCAACAATACTGAAATGTTTTTAATAATAAAAATATTTGCTTCATGAAGGACACAGGCTGCAATGGCTGAGGAATTCTAAAAGTGAAAGGCTGTGGTGTTTTTTAGTTTTTCCTGTGTATTACTGCTCCTGAAGGTTCAGCTCCTGTGCTATGTGTTGTTATTATTATTATTATTATTATTATTATTATTATTATTATTATTATTATTATTACAACAACATAAATCTCAGGATGTTTAAATCAACCCCAGGAACACCTGAGTGCCATAATTTAATGGTATAACATTAATTTAAAACAGCATTGAATACCTGCTATTCCCAAAGAGGGGACCACAACAGACCATTCCCACTGCTTTCCTCTTAGCATTACACACCACTTGGTGCAATGCTGTTTGAATCTCTTGTGTCTTGTGAATTGACGAAGATTTCCAAAATTTTAGGTGCACTGTTGGTAGACATGAGAGAACATAATGTGATAGGCCGTATTATCAAAGATTGTCTAGGGATTGTCTAATGTATATGTCTGAAACCCTCAAACAATCCTGTTTTTGTTCTGAAAGAAAACAAAAAAGCAATGACAAAGATATGCCACTTTACAAGTGCTAAGAACAGTTATTTTGTTCCAGTCCAGCATTTCAACATCTTAACACTTCAGTATTAAATTCAGCCACTTTTACTTTTGTGTGTTTTGTGTCATTTCAGAAGCATTCATTTTCTATTCAGACATTCTGGTCGCAAGCAACACTTCATTTTGCTTCTAAACTGCACAGCTCGAGGATAAGACACCTAATCCCTAATTGCTCCCAACAAGCTGATTGTACCTTGCAGCCTTTCACCGTTGGTGTGTGAGTGTGTGTGAATGGGTGAATGAGAGGCATCAATTGTAAAGTGCTTTGGATAAAAGCGCTATATAAATGCAGTCCATTTTCTTGGAATGCTGAAGGAATATTGGAGCTTGGATTCATAATTTCAACCCAAGCCAAAATAGCAACTAGAGGGATTTATGGAGAAATCATCAGACAGAATGGAACATCCAAAACGCTGCACCGTGTGGACGTTCAGCTCCAGGAATGAACACTCACGCATTCAAGTGTTCATCCCTGCTCATTGTAGTAAGCCACAAGGGTGGCTGTGTGGCGTTCACATTTTCAGGAGGCGTGCACATGTAACTACCCGCTATTTCCCCTCTCATTTGAAATTTCTCATTGTAGCTGAGGGGTACGTAATGAGCTCTTGGCGATGATTCAGAAAATCCTTTCCATTCAGGTATTTTAACCACATGGAATGAATGGAGACAATGGACACATTGAAAGATGGCAGCAAAATGAGAGGGTATCAGTGAATGGCAGTGTGACTGAGACCAGGCAAACAAGCAGGAAACAATACAATATCGCTGGAACTTTGTGTGAAAAAGGAAATATTACATAATCGTGTGAAGGCCATGTGCAGTGTTAGGAATTCTACTTGAAAACATCACATTTTTGCTATTTTGTGTGGACAGATCTTTAAAAATTGCTGTCTGAATTTCATTGATGCTTTTGACATTAATAGCAAAAAATTAATATATAAATGAAATACAGGGCCTTGAAAATATCACATTTAGAGTGTGAACTATTCTCATTAAAATGAATAAATAAATCAATAAATGACACATCAGGGATTTGTTGTGAGAATTTTCACTCGGAGCTTGCAATGTCTTGTCAAAATGAAATATTTTCATGCATCACTTGATATATCACAGTATATATTAAGCTATTTTAAGTACTTTCTAAAAATATATTGTCCTATTTTAAGTATACTTAAAGTATTTTCTGGAACTATACTTTTAAATATACTTTTTATGAACTGCTTTTATACTTTGTATCCGAAAGAAGTCACCAATTCATCACGTATGACAGGAGGGCTTCTAGGTGACAGAGAGCAGCTTTTATTTTAATTTTACTGTTGCAACCCCTGTTGTAAGTTTACATTACATTTTGTTTGCATTTGTCTCTGTTGTATGTGTTTTGTTCTTCCGGTTCGTCATCTGGTTGGCCATTTCCATCTCCGGTTACTCTGTTTGAAAAAGCTGCCATTTGCCATTTACCTGTGGAGACTAGGTTTTTGAACTCGTGGTAGGTGGTTTGTGTACAGTTATTGCTTTGTTTGATTTCACGTATTTGGTCCTATTTTTGTGTGATTCCGATTCCCATCCAAAGCCAAGTCAAATTTTTTCCAACTCCAAGATAGCAGAGAGACAATTAGGAATGTACTTTCAGAGCCTGATCACAGGGCTACACCACTCAAAATGTGATGTGCAATGAAACGTCATTATGCCACAAAGATGAACAAGGACCCCAAGCTAATCCTTGAGCCAAGCAGATCAGAGACTGACACCAGCTGAAAAGCGAATGGAAGTCAATTAGGAACTTCATTATGGCCGCTACTTAAAACCAGATCACAATGATTAGAAATCTTTGAATCCATTTTTTCTGTTTCTATGCATGAAAAAGAACATCTCCCTCAATGTACAGTGAATCATGAGGTGTGACAACTAATATTTATCTATCTAAAAAGCGGTTTGGACATGATGTTCCACTTTTGGTGTTTTTTTTACAATGGAAGACCACATCATACGGCATCTAATTTAATCTGAGTTTGCACCTGAGCCATGAAGTTACATGGTGTAGATGTTAAAAGCTAAGTTAAGTGCCTTGGTGTTTCTTTTATTCCCCAGAATAGATTCCAAATCAATAGATTCCAAATGCATACCAGAGAGCTAGTTTCTCTGCTGACCTATGTCGTATGTATGTGTGTTTGTGTGTGTTTGTGTGTGTGTGTGTGTGTCTGTGCATGTGTGAGCGAGCGGGGCTTTTAAGTATTTATTTATGGTGATGGGAATGTGAATGAGGCGGTCAGCACTCCAGAGGCATGCTAAAGAACAGAGTTCCTGATTGGATGATGTACCTGAGTGACTGTCAAGAACTGGAACAATAACAAAAGGACTGCTTTTCACTCTGTAACTTTTTCTTCTTTTTTTTCTTCCAATTTTCTTTCCAGGGAAAGGGGGTACCTGCATGTCACACAGAACCTCAATCAATTGTCTCCTTGGGGAGGTCTGGATGGAAACGCTGGTGTGTGACGGCAGCCATTGCCCAGAGGCTTTGTACAGGTTTGAGGGAAAATTTCTCACACACCAAATTTTCCACCCCCCGGATACCCCTTGCGACCTTGGCTCCTAACAACCGTGCACAGCTCACGTAGAGCCATTCATAAATACAAACGCTTGATAAGAAACCAAAATGAGGAAGAGGGGTGAGAACGATTGCTGATTTACAGATTGCTTACACAAACATGCCTTGAGCTTTCATGGCTAGCAATTGCGATTTCTATGTGGAACATTCCAAAAAGAGCGGGAGAAATCTGTGACAACTTGCAAATCTCAGCTCGTACATTCTGAAAAATTACACAAAAAAGCCTGTAAAGAATGTTAAGAATAGATTGTCAAAAGCAGTACAGCGTTTGCCTTAAAAAAAAACTCTAGGTGGATGTACATTAGGGAGATGCAGTTTAGGGCAGATGCAGCTCAAGAAAGCAAATCCCTTTGAAGGGTTATGGGAAAAGAGAGGTGTTCCTATGATTGTTGGCTGAAGCAGCACAGAGCCACAGACTGGAGCAGACATGAACTTTCTTATTAACAGGTGTGTTCCATTCTTCCCTGAGCATGTCAGAGACATGTGGTTGCCACATATGCTGTGCCCAAGGATGCTCTTGGCCTGAATGCTTTGCCCTACAGTTGAAAGCCTTCATCTGGCTCCCTCAGTACAGGCTGATAAGATCCACAGCCTGTACTGTCCTGTACCAGAACCACATGCAGGGAGCTCAGTTCAACCGGGAAACAGGTCTTTAAAGACAACGACTCCTTTTACTTATTTTTTTCCTCTTGCGGTGCTCTCTAGGGGAGCAGACTTTCCTTCTCTCTTCTCACTCATTGTCTGATTCCAACTCTGTTATGCAACAGTCATTGTAATGACCCATTCGCCATGTCAGGAGTTTGGGGGACTGCACACTCCTCTCTTTAAAAAAAAAACTGAGGGTGTCAGGATCGCTACTTGTTTGTATTTAAGATTAACTCACCCCCAGGACAAGATCTCCATGATTTGCTTATACACTCCGTCGTATAACAAAAAACAACAGTACTTTTCTCACCTTAAAGAACCATCAATTCCAGCCTGTTGTTCCAGATCAATGGGGCCAGAATGAAAGCTCACCGATGCGGCCACATATTCAAGCGATTAGCCGCCGGAATTCCTCGAATCCCGTTGGATGCCATACCGTACAGTTGCAAATCCCCCCCTAAAACATGAAAACACACTAGATTCCTACTCCCCCGAAAACCACGCCCACATTCACAATCCTCTGTTTGCATGGCATTATCAGCTCCAGGTGTCAGTGCCGCGCTCATGGGGGGGTCTGCCCGCTGGGCATGACCTTCCAAAAGCACCGCCGAAGCTGTTGACCATTTCGTCATTACTGCAGCTCAGAATGGCTTCAGTTCATTCTCCCCCTGGCTTCGGACAGCAAAAAGACTAGCACCTTTTGATGCTTAAATACAATTTCACCTTTTCTCTTGAACCCAAAAAGATGCAGTAGGTAGCTGTTTCAAAGAAATATAATAGGGAACGATGCATGCTTAATTGGTAGTAATCACCGAAATAACTGTTGTGATAGAAATCCAGCACCATACACTGTTTATATACTCAAATTCTGCATTCTAAAATCTGGGATTTTTGTTTTCAAAGTGAAGTGGTTTACAACGTGAACCAATCAAAGAGATAGGCTGGATCATGTGATGAGCCAATCAACAATGAGACTGAACTGCCACTTTCCTGTAACAGCACACATAGCCAGATGCATTGAGAAAGAAAGTTTCACCAATGGCAGGCAATCAACTTACTCCTACATAGCCAGTGGTTACTGGCCGACTTCATTCTGATAATGGTCAACCACGTTTACAGCTATTGCCAGGCACATTTATGCTATGTCATTTGGGTGTTTAAACATGGTAAATGGTAAATGGACTGCATTTATATAGCGCTTTTATCCAAAGCGCTTTACAATTGATGCCTCTCATTCGCCAGAGCAGTTAGGGGTTAGGTGTCTTGCTCAAGGACACTTCGACACGCCCAGGGCGGGGTTTGAACCGGCAACCCTCCGACTGCCAGACAATTGGTCTTACCTCCTGAGCTATGTCGCCCCAAACATGTTTCGCACCCCCCAAAAAAACCACCCGTAAAGCAATTAGAAATGGTCCCTGCATTTATTCATACAATCTTGTCGTGAATGAGCTGCATTTAAAGTTTTTAAAGGTTTGGGTGCTTGCAAGTTTTCGTGCAACATTAAGCACACTAAATTCACTACAGTAGAATCATTAATTGCATGAAAGAATGTGCCAACAACATGTGTTATTCAGGCCTCCACCATCTGTATGATATTCAAAAGAAACTGGCTACATTTTTGTGGTTTTGTGTCTTTATAGGGCACAGTCTCACTGTGGTTCAGGGGAGTCCCAGAGCCTTAGAAATGGCTTTATTATTTATTTATTTTTACCCCTTTCCAAACTGATATTTCAATGAATTGTGTTTTCCTCATCTGTTCTGGAATTTCTTTTGATTGTGGCATAGTGTGGTTGTAGAAACGTTGTGGTGACTACTCCACTCAGTTCAATATCAGTGAGGTTCAGATTCAACAGGGCTAGCTGCAATCAAGCCTGGCTATGTTGAATCAGCTAAATTTAATTATAAATTATAAAGGAAATTATTTTAAAACGTTTTGTGTTTACTCTGTTTCCCTTTGTTTAACATTACTGTACATTGTATCTAAAGATCTGAAATCATTAATTGTGAGAAATTTGTAATAATAGAGTTAATAGAGTTAACGGGGCAAATACATTTTCATGACATTATATTTTCAACAACAATGGCCAATAGTGAGATGGCAATATATATTTTTTAATTAAACATTTTTTATTTAACTAAACACAAAGTGGATCCTCGTATATTTCAATTTATTCAGCCTTGAATCAACATTAAAGCCACTTCACCAAACAGATTGAGAGGTTCTTTTATATTTTTATTTTATCTCATTTTCAGAAGTGAAGTGCAAACACCATATAATATGTAATATTATTTCAACTCAGCTTTAAACATTGAATAAAACAGACTTGACAGGCTCAGTTAATATCAAAAACACTATGGATTTTTAGTGGAAAGATACATTTAACAAACAATAAAAGAATGGCAACAAAGAAAAAAAAACAATCTCAGTTTTATTACTGGACATGCATTGCTGGTTCACTGTAACCAATTAATGAACTACTCTTTTTTTACTATATGCTTTTCTGAAAGCTCACAAACAAATCAGATAAATAGGCATAATTGATATATTGTGAGGGAGCTACTTTGGGGTTTTACATATATTTTTAGAAATGGCATACATACAGTAGGCAGATTAAATATCTGGTACTTAAAGCACAGACTTAAATCCATGCAGGGCAGCATGCTGGTTTGGCACATTTGCCCCCTGTGGTGACTCACTTTGCTTCACATTCAGTTACTCATAATAATTACGACCAGTTCAGACCAGATTGAGGTTTTGTGCTTCTCTTTGGGGTGGGGGGAACCAATAACATGGTCAGAGAAGGAACACTTAATCTCAGAGCTTTGGGTTTAATGGCCCTAGAGCGAAACATGGCAGAACCGTAACACACTTATGCAACACGAGCCCCGCAAAGGACTGAGGGGGGGCTGCACGTGGTGATTGCAGGTTTGAGACCCAGATGGGGCACTGCTGGAGCACATGCTAATGTCGATGATCAGTACAATACCTCTGTAGCAGAGGGTGTATTTAAATGCCAAAATCTTGCCTTTAATTGTGAAGAGAACATAGGGGCGGACGACATTAGTGACTGTTGTGTCTAGTTGAAGATTGCAGTACCGGATAACGCTAGAACTTTGTGAATGTAGCCTGGAATGACTGTGTTTGGGGACCTCAGGGTTCGAACAAAAGCACACTGTAAGAGACACGACATCAGACACCTCTGGTGTTTGGTGAGTTTTTGCTGGGCTAAGAAACAGATTTATTTGTTGATGTTTTACTGTTGCCATATGTATAGCGATATCTGTCTTTAAACTACTATAATATGAGTGTAATAAAAATGTCCATTTATCTACCATTTCACAGACTGTAAAGTTCTTATGAATGTAAAAACTTATAAACAGCCGGTGCAAATAAAGAGCTAGACTCATTCACACGCTTCCTTGTTCCCATTATGCGATTTGTACATCGCAGTTTGATAATGAGCGCCACCACACCATGCCGCGTCGGACACCACATCAGAAAAGTAGGTAACATCCTTTAGCATAGTGAGCGCTCGCAGATTCCCCGTAGCTGGGTTCTGTCTCATTAAAACGCTCCGTCTGCTTTGGGCCTCCTCAGAGATCGTTAGCCCAGGACAGTCATTCATCAGACCCAGCACTCCTGACCTACATGTGCCGATGTTTCTTTGCAGCCACCAGCAAAGAAATCACATCCAGCAAAACCAGACCCCTTCAGGCTGATTCCCGGCTTCTTCGGTACAGGTCCTGTTAGACTCAGAGAACATAATGCTGGAACCTTGAACTAATTTTCTGTTTGTGATTGTCGGAAAATTGATGAACTTACAGTAAGGCTTTTTTGGTGAAAGGTTTAGCATGTTTCATCTGGAAGCCATGACCAAAAACCCTGCATCAGCATGTCAAGATTTATTCACCTATTCCAACCACTGTTCACATTTATTTAAATGCAATACATTACATCTTAAGACTTTATTTTGGATCATACACTCACAATATATTCTACCACACATTTCGGAAAATATACAGATTTAAATGACCAGAATCAGTCGGTTAATTAACCAACTGCACCATTTAGGGTCAGCGGAATCAGCTGGAACTAAAATCCACCCCCCAAGGGGGTATTCTACTGGGTGATCTATCCCAGGAAACAACTTGTGTATCGGACCCCATACATAATTCTGAACAGCAATGGAGGGAGATTGGGCTAAAACACAAGTGTGGACGAGCCTCCCAAAATCACAATATCAAACCTGGATCATACCCTGCAGTGGATCCAGTAATATGAAATCAACCAATGCCCAACTATTTGTGGTCCACCATAATACCCATGCACATTATATTGGTTACATTTCAGACAGAGAATGTAGTTGGCGAGTTTCCAGCAAAAAAGATTATACTTCCACTATTTTAGCGAGGAAAGTCAAAAAGAATAAATAACCGTAGGGCTACTGTACTTTAATGCTTGATGTACAGACTGCAGAGGCTGGCACTCCAGTAATTTCAAATAATTTGGCTTCATACGCACATCATTTCAAAGTGATGTAATAATGGTAATTGCTGTGTCTTTAATCTACTTCCAGAGTTCTCACGGACCACACTGATGGCCTTGTTTCTTATCAATCAGCTTTTGAAGCTTTTTGCCGCATTTAATAATTACATTCACAATTTACATAATTATTGCAGATGAAGACAAGTGCTAGATTGTCCTAATTTCTGAGGGAATTATTCAGGCAGAGCACTCTGCCAATTGAACTTAGTCCATGAAATGTAGGGACTATATGCACTCAGAGGGCAGATGCTTATTAATGCAAATAGCCTGTACCTCCAAACTGAAAATCATGTGACAGTATATAAAGCATGCAAACATGGTGAATACATGCAATTGTTGTTGGGTATGATGCGTGATCTAATCTACTTTGACCATGGTATGATTTGTAGTTCCAGTATCTCAGAAATGGCTGCCTATCTATGTAGTTGTCGACAGACTGTTCTTGCTGACGGAGTCTGATCATGTCCTGCACTGACATTCTCAGTCACCTGAGGAAGAGCTGCTCTTCTTTTTTTCCTTAAGTATCACACTAATGCATGAGCATCAAGGTCATCAAATGTACGCTTTTGACCACAAATTCCGACCCTATTTACTGATGTCTTCCTCATAGGTCTAAATGCAGAATTCACTTCAATCATTGTTCCTACTGCAACACTAGCCAGTTGAGCAGTCTTTGTGACTGAAGCTCCAGCCATCCGTGTCCCAATAATGAACCCTCTTTCAGAGTCACTTAGATCTTTTCCTCTTGCCATAGGGATCCAAAATTGAGGTCAACTGGACCTGCTCAGCATTTTTATACATGCCACAGAACATGATAGAATGTTAATTGCTTATTTGTATCATGCAGTACACCTGTATGGAAGCATTTGCATTCATTATGCATCTCCACTGATTTATGCAGGTTTTTCTTTTTTTTTGTCCTAATTTGTCACCCAACAATATCCAACAATTTGTTATATATATATATGTATGTGTGTGTGTGTGTACAGGTATATAAATAAATAAATAATACCCCCAGCATGTTCTGCTTGTCATGATCCCCGCCATAGCGTCAAGTTTTAACATGACACCATAAGCAAAACATAAAAACAGAGGCGTGACTAATTAGCATCAGGAAGAACCTAACATGTCAGAACCTTTGAATGTTCTGAAAACAGTGGCTGGGATTTCAGCAGGGTGTCGCTGTCAATTATAGCGGCTAACGGTTCCGGGTTTGATGAGCACCCAAGGCTCTTCTGTCAGTCAAACAATGACCCAAATGTCAGCTCACATCTCCTCACCTTTTGTCTTAAGGTACACAGTCCCTATGGCTCCTATTTGATTCATGTTTACTCAGTTATAGTTGAATTAACAGTGGACATTTTGCTGACCAGTTGTGCCAACACACAGAAAATGGGATCGCTCACTCCCACCTCGATGAAGGCCACCTAACATAAAGGTTATGTTTTCTTCTTCTTCTGTAAGGCATGGGAAAGACTCCCAAAAAGGATATTTTCCTTTTTGGAGCAGGTGTTCCAACAGTGATATGGCTTATGTGTCGCACTGGTTTATGTACACTGAGCCAACAGGGGCTATGGAATTTAGGAGATCAAACACTGTATTCCGTGTACATAGTACTCAGTCTTACATCAGCAGTCCCAGTAAAATGCATGACTGCATGCAGGGATTGGCCATAGTTCTCTTGCCAGTCCCTACCCTTTTGACTGCATTCTGTGGTAGCGTGCTATGTGGTCTTCCTTTTCCCTCAACGTATACATGGTGAAACCAAAATGTATAAAAATACCCAAATCTAGCATCAACTTTGGTGACCCTAAACTTGGTGATAATATACCTGGGATACCTTGGCCTGTCCTCTATCAATGTACAAAATTTCACAAAAATCCACCAAGGGGTTCCATCGGCTGCCATAGATTCCCATGGCAGAAACTATGATAATAGTAAAAACAATTATAACAATTAATATTATACCATTGTTATATTACATACATATGTTAATTACCACCAGTTCTTGACTCATAATAATAATAATAATAATAATAATAATAATAATAATAATAATAATCAACACAAAATGTGTTACAGTTTCAGCAAACAACAACCGTGAGAGAAAGCTGAAAAGTAATTTTGATTTCTGAGTCAGAACTGTGGCCAGTATCATTCTATCAAAAGGTTAGGCTGAGTTAAATAACAGCAGAATGCCACATCAGATCTAAAATGAATGGTATGACACATTAGCAAGTAATTAACTTACTTATAGAAGCATGGACAATGAACTGGATTCTGGGCAAGCAATTCCCTCATATCTGCATGGAATCACACCCAATTAAATGTGTGTGCAATCAGATTGACCTTATAGGTGTCCCGATTGTTGAAGGCAAAAAAGAAAATGTCAACTCTGCATTCAATAAGAAATGACTGCACTGTCGAAACTGACATTTGTATGAGTGACAGAAGCAAAAGGTTTGGCCTAACTCTATTGTAGAACATTGCGTGGACAAAAATGTTCTAAAAATAGTCTGAAAAGAACCTATATAGTATTGTATGAACTCACATTTTTAGCAGGAAAACCACTTTTATATCTGTTTACTGTATTTGCACTCACTGATGCAGTTCAACAGCTGAATATTCAAGGAAGCTTATCAAGTTACGTATCTTGATCAAAGATACTAAAGACAAAATGCTCCAAACCTATAGAGCACCAATATTTTGGCACTTTTTAGGGTTTCCTACGGAAGTAATCACAATAACCACAGACTTTCACACCCTTAAAGACGTATGTACCTTTTTATCTCAGAATTCACAAACATCTTCACACATCCATGCAATAAAGCCCCAAACAAATGGGATTTTTATGTTTTTTCCTTCTTCTTTGTGTGAAAGGACGTGTGAAAACATATTAAATGCAAGCTCAAACTGAGTCATCGATAAGTGCAAACTTTTTGTGAGATCTCGCAGAAGTATTTTTATTTATTTTTCTCACCCATGTCCCTTTAGGGGCTCAGTAGAAAAATAAAGAAAGGACAGACAAAGTGTTTTTTCAACATTGTAAACTGTTCTGGTGTCTGAAGACATCCTTTTAACAGCAGTGAAAAGTGGTAGCACTGTTTAATTCAGCATTGGGTGAGCTTTCTCTTTGACTGGTCAAATCTTTAATAAAATAAAATAAAATAAAATAAAATTTCCACTGCAGCAAAATTCTAATCATATGCAAAACCAAGGTCCCATTAATTAATAACATTGAAATTGAGAACATAAATATATGTTGATTCATTTCTGGTGTGATACTTTTTTCCTCTCTTTTTCATTTTGGCACACAATTCTAAATGTTGGTTGGAAACATGCATTGAATTTGGCAGTTTTGCTCATGGAGTGTCTGGGTTCATGACATGTCTGCATTCTGCATGTACCCTAAATTACAGCAAACCCAGTTCCCACCTACATCTGTACATGGATGTGAAAATAATATAGGCCACAGAGTAATTTTTTTTTTTTGCACAAATACTGCCACATTCTGTGCTGGAATAGCAGCGTGTGCAAGTGAATAGAATATAAATTGGACAAACACTGATGTTAGGTGGGAGGTAAATTAGTTCAGACTTAGCAGGGCAAGCACATGCTGTGCAACAGATGTAGGTCCTGCTCATCTGAAATAGTACCTATGAGGGCTTGTCCCTTGCTGTGACTATAAAATGATAAATAAATATAAAGGCTCTTCAAGAGCAGAACAGTACTTCAACGGCACATATTACAATGAAATGTATATGAAACAACAGTTCAGGGACTGGTATAATAACCGTAATTAAGTTAGTATTTCACACAAGAAATTTTTTCCCCAGCAAATTTCAGTTGTTAAATCTGACTTGAATTGTTAAATGTGAATTGTCTGTCTATGGATTTTCAAAAAGAAAAAAATAACTGTACAACAATTTGAGTTTGTAGCATAATCTTTCTTACAGAGCCTTTTCAAGTACCACATTGCTTCCCCTGGTTCATGAATTCAATGGAAACTGCCCTGTATTCAAACATTGCTGTAGCATTTGTCCAAAATATTATACTTTTTCCATAAAAGCTTAATTTGGCAAGTTGGATAAAATATAAAAAAGAAAAATAATCAGTGCTTTTATTTGTTACAACAAGTTGAGGACATATATATTATTGAATCACTGCCCATATTTGTATGTTTTTTTTTTTTTCCAAAGGGGTCCTGCTTTGAAGAAATGACAGGCTGTCAGTAACAAAATTCAAGCTTAAAGCTGCAGTAGGTAACGTTTCGTTCTTTTTTAAGAAAGACATTGGGAACGGTCATGCTTAATTGGTCGCCAACACAGAAAGAACTGCTGTGAGAGAAATCCAGCACCATACACTATGTTTACACTTTCAGATTATCCATTCTAAAACCAGGGGCTTCTATCACAAAGCAGGATTACTCAGTCAGTTGGAGTTCTGTAAAACCCAGAACAGCTCTTTTTACTTCAGTCCATGTTCCAGATTTCGGAGAGTACTGGGTTTTACTCAGTAATCCTGTAATCCTGGTTGCTGAGGAGTCAAATGTTGATGTGCATTCGCGATAAGGCGTGTGCCCAAGCAGGCAGGTGGGGAATGTGTCTCTTTGGGTGGGTGTAATGATTTTCAAAATGTTTTCAAAACATTGCGACCATTGAGAAAATTGACTACTGCAGCCTTAAATCTCCTCCTGACTGTCTTCCAGTTGGGTACCCAGTGGTAGGCTTTTCCCTGTGCGTGAACCTGGGTGGGGGAGAGGGGGTGGGGGGTGTTTGGTTTCTTAGTATCCTATCATGCAGAAATGTGCTTTCTCCCAGAGGCCTGTGGCCTACTGATAGAGGCAACGGCAGAGGAAATCTGGCACTGCTCATCTCGGAAATAGAAACGTCTGTTGCTGACGCTAACCTCTCATTCCCTTGATGTCTCTGTTGAATTTAACCACTTCTTCTGGAGCTCACAGCTGCTCTCCCGGAGGACATTCAAATTATTTGCACACTGACATCTCCAGCTTTCCTGCCTTCGGAAAATCAAGAAAAAACATAAATAAGAAAGAGTATGAAAACACGAGAGACGTGCAATGATGGGAATGCCTTATCTAGGATCTCTTGTTATTATCTTCCACCTTCTATCCTATTTTGTTCTGTTATACAACCGGTATACAATATTGGTATTCACTACAGAAACATTTGAGAGGTAAGATTGTGTTTACGAGTTTTCGCAGATGCATTAATTTGTAGCAGTGTATTTATGAAAAAAAAACATGCAAGGACAATAATATAGCAAACCTATAAATTCTAATTAAAATTTAACCTCAGAACCCTGTTTCTCATTTACAATTTTCTACATAGCTAATTATGTGTTCAACTAAGGCATCTCTGTAGACTATTTGGGAAAACTGTCCACACCCACACCAATATGTCGTCTTTATTTGTCAGAAAATTGAGCTTCTACAATTGCTGCTGTAAATGACACAAGGCACAGCAGGAAGTAATTCAGTACCAAAGGAACAGGAAGTCTCAGTACAATGACGCTGTTATTCTGAAGGACCCATGCTTCTGATTTCACACACAAGCAGAGAAACTGACTCACAGTGCTTTCACCCTCTCACGCTTACTGAAAGAGCTGTGGTATAAACCGTCCTAGCGTCCTGGACAGATTATGAAACATCCACCATTAATTATTCACCTCGAGCCTCCCGTTGAATCGCTGCACAATCCTCAGCATTAGCCATCGGCCTCCATATTAAGTCATGATAAAAGAAAGACTCTCAGGTGACCTTCTGGGTTGAATAAATAAAAAACCTTCCCCAAATGATTATTTTCCACTCGTGGAACAGAGTCCCCTCTGTAACCAGACTGAAATAACTTTGATAAAGATTGACATGGTTCATTATCAGAAGGTGTAATAGTAAATGTCAGTAGCAATGGAATTTCTTTTCCCCACACAAAAAGTAATATTAGTAAACCTTTCATGCATAATTCTGATCACATCTGACTGGATATTCATACAATTTTCAGCAACGGTGCAGTACATTTCTCATATGAAATAACCAAATATGCACTTCAGTGTGTTCATGGCACTTCATACATGGCACAGCACATAATACATTTCACTAGATCCCTATGTATGAAATGGAAGGATACCTCTGCTGCCGGCATTTGAATTAGATCAGTTAAATAAGTGTCATCAAGGTTATTTTGCTACTCCAGTTTCCCTGGTGGACACTGTTGCCAAGGTGACATGATTCCTTTTCTCAAGCCTTTCTGATTTGCGAAGAAGTTTGCTGCTATTGATGAACCAAATTGCTGTCATTGGAATTCCTGGAAAACTGGAGGAAGTGTAACTCCCTTCCTGAAAAAAAAAGTCTGCTGTCATAATCCCTGTGCCTAAGAAATCCAACATCAGCTGCCTGAATGATTACAGACCTGTCGCATTAACATCTGTAATAATGAAAATCTTAGTATGTTCATACACTTTTTCACCAATGATTTTCAATGACTTTTCCATGACTTCTCCACAACCTTTAACTGAATTTCCATGACCAAAACAAATGACTTTATCTCAGCGGGACGATTTAAAATTATTTATTGTAGCACTAATTAAAATTCTGTCTGCATCTGAAACATACGGTGCCTCTCTAAAACAAATAAACACCAGGCAGACACACTTAGATACATTCTTTCATATTTTAATTCGAATAGTTTAACATTTTTGTCAATGTCTCAAACAGGGCTTGAAACTGCGACCATTTTGGTCGCATATGCTCCCGAAATTTAATCTGTGCGACCTCAACATATAATTGGATAATTGGGAGCATTTGTGCGAGTGCAAATCATTGTTCTGGTGCGACCTTCCTTTTTTTTCTTTTTTCAGTCGAACGTCTCTTTCTCTGTACATTCGCTAGTTAGTACACTCAGTATGTGCCTTGTGAGCTGACGGTGACCCTTCTAACCAATCGTGAGCTTGACATTCTTACCTTTAATGCTGATTTTAAATTGGTTAATATTAGCCTTCAATCACTCCCTTTCGCTGCACTCCACTGTCACGCGACACAGAGAGCTAACGCGTTAACTTTTCGAAAGCTGAAAAGTTGAAGCGAACGATTACGGCATTTTTTTTTAAACATTAATGTAGTGTTTTGTGTAGCGACCCGGTTGAAACAGCTAATTTCTCCGATGCAGTTTACTGGCGGTTGATTTAATTAGCGGTATTAATGTAACGAGAAGCGCTTTGTCGTTTGAATGCATAACATGCAATTCCTTGAAGAGTCGACACATTTTAGGTGTGACAGTTTAACTGTTACTTGTAAACCGTACTGTTATATTGTCGTTTTTTTTTAAATAAAAAAACAGGCTCTCTAAAACCCGGTCCATAAACACTGGTGCACCTCAGGGTTGCATACTGTCACCTCTCCTGTATTCATTGTACACAAACGGCTGCATTTCACATTGTGACTCAGTAAAAATGTTTAAATTTGCTGATGACAACAGTGGTAGGGCTGATCTCATGTGACAATGAATCAGCCTACAGAAATGAGGTCCTTGTCTCTGGTTGACTGGTGCTGTCTCTACAACTTGGAACTGTACGTCTCCAAAACCAAAGAGCTGGTGGTCCACTTTCGGAGAGGTGGGAAGGCTCTCCCACCATTGACCATCAACGGCCTGGAGGGGGAAAGAGTGAACAGGCTTAAGTTTCTCGGAACAACAATCTCCTCCTCTCTGAAATGGGATGACAACTCGATCTGCATCATCAAAAAAGCCCACCAAAGACTCTTTTTCCTGCGCCAGCTCAAAAAGTTTAGGGTGTCCAGAAAGGGGATGCTGCAGTTCTACAGAGCTGCGATAGAAAGTGTTCTCACCTTTTCTATATCTGTGGGGTATGGCAACTCCACAGCTCAGCAGAGGAAGCAGCTGGACAGAATTGTTCGCTCCACCTCAAAAATCATCAGCTGCAAACTCACCCCCATCTCTGACATCTACGAGACCCACATTTGGCGCAAAGGTCTAAAAATACTACCAAAATACTCCACACACCCTGCCAATCCCCTCTTAATAACTCTCCACTCAGGAAAAAGACTCAGGGCCATCAAAACAAAGACATCCAGTTTCTTCAACAGCACTTACTGCAAAACCATCCGATCATTGAATGGCTCCCCAATTGTGCATCAGCACTTTACGAAAGCAAAGCACTAACTACTACTGTATTTCAAAGCACCTGTCACTTTATTCTTATTTTGCACTGGACATTTCTCTTGGACTGTTAAAATCTTACATCCACGGATGTATGTAATGTTCTATGGGGTGGGGGTTATGTGTTGTGTTTTTTTCTTATTATGTGTCTTGACTGTTTTGCTGTGGTTGTTTGCTGTTCTGTCATGAGCGCACTGAGGCAAATTCTTAACAACTAAGTTGTATGGCAATAAAGTATTGAATCTTGAATCTTGAAAACAAGATGATTCTTCAAGATGAAGTTCTTCCATCCAGTAGAGGATTTCCTCCAGCCAGAAGAGATCTCTAAAATGTTCACCCGCCCGTTTTTGCTGAGATTTGTTGTTCCACTTGTGCCACTGCTCATATTTTCTATGCTGGGAAAGATGAGTGAGGCACATGTTTCTAGGACTGCTACTATAATTTCAGATCTGCTGATATTTTTTGTGCATTAGCCTTCGGGCAAATAGACAAATCTGGTGTGGTTGTGGTTCTGCTATTTTTCACGAAGGCATTGCATATTCCCTCTCCACTTTCCCTCCCTCTTGGACTCACCTATTATGCTATACTTCGGCATTCCAAAAGCTGTACATTTTGAAAATTCCAAATACTCTACACTTGTACATTCCAAATACTATATACGCTTGGACATTCTAAGTATTCTACTCTCGGGCATTCCAAATACTGTATGCTCCGGCATTCTAAATAGGAAATTAAGGTGGTATCTGTACATGGTATCTGTATTTGGACATATTTTCACTTTTTATTTGTGTTTCTGTCATTCAGGGCTGATCTCGTAGTTAATTCCTTTTTAGATCCTTCAAAGCAAGGCAAAGCAGTGATACCAAAGGAAATAAACAATTACCACAAGGACAGTTTTGGAATATTCAGTACTGAAAAGAAGAAATTTAACCTTTTTTGGTTATTTAAAGTGGATGAATGTTACAAGAATCTCTATTTAGTTATATTGTAAAACTTAATTTTGCAAAAGTGCCCCACAGAAAGATGGTTTATCTACTGAAAATAGGCATACGGCTCACACTGTGGTTGTCGGCCAACAATCTACAGGGGGTGTAGAAACTGGCAGGCTGAATATAAATAGACGGTTCAAGTGATAAGATACACAGTGACAGCCGAAAATATAAGCCATGCCTATTAATGGACATTTTCACTCACAATCCTTGAGTTCAATTTACAAAAATCAAAACATGGCTTTTGTGAAGATGTAACTTTAACGTTAGGCTACGTAACCACACCTGCATTCATGTGCAAACCCCACCACTGATTCGGGAGAGTGGAGACATCCAAAGAACATGGTGTCACCAGATGCTTCTTTTCACACTGTACACTACAGCCAAACTCACATAGAGGAAGAGCTTGCATACTGTATACAGCTTTGACATAATTATTGTTCAGGGGCCCTCGATTAACCAGCAGGGGTCACTAGGGAGTGATGAAATACAGACCCTTTCTAACTGAACCCACTGGCTCATGCTGTCAGCAATTGTGTGTTACACTTAGGAGCTACTGGCCACAGTTGGCACTGACACTGTCCAGATTTGGTCCAAGACCGTGGGGCTCATCCATGAACCAGTGTGGTGCCTTAACCGAATGAGCCTTCCAGCACCCTCAGAAATGTACATTTCAGATGCTTTCTCTGACATTTCCCCCATTTCAGATCTGCCCATATGCTATTTTTTAGGCTACATCCACACGCATGCTGCTATCCCCACTGCTGATGTGTGATAGTATAAATAAGCACACACTCTCCCCCAAAGCACATTACGTTACTAACTGCTTCTTTTTACACAGCAACCTACAAGTCAAGCTGGTACACACATGAGATGGAGGAAGACATTTAATGTGTAGCTTTAGTAAGTAGAGCACGGGACACTAATACATGAGTGGAGGTTGCTAGAAAATGATGGGATGCAGATCCCAGCCAAATAAACCCTCCTTAATCCAGGATAATGGTATAGGCAATTACTGTATGTGTCATGCTGGCAACAGTTGGCATTGGCACAATCAGAATCCTACATTATGGGGCCCATCCATGCACCAGAACGGTACCTTAACCCCAATAATGTATTTTTTTTTAATCATGTATAAGATGCATTGGTAAGTAATTCATTCTAAGCAATTGTACCTGCAGGCCCTAGTCACTAGCAGTGGAGCTGACAAATTGGCATCTGAACAGTTACAGGTCTCTTAATAATATTGGTGCAGCCCCTCGAGAAAAGAAAGACTATAAATATGTACATTTTATGTGCAAAATGACAGAAGGATTAAAGATAGAGGTAATGCATTGTAATGCAATATAGCATTAAAATAATAAAAATACTACACACGTATATATCTCTAATTCAGCAGTGAAATAGGGGAAAGGAACAAGTGGGAAGTATAATGATGATGATAACAACAACAACAACAACAACAATAATAATAATAATAATAATAATAATATAAAGAGGTTATATACTTGGATTGTTTGTGAAGTGGAAAAAATAGGCTTTTAGCAGCCCTGTCTCTGCAAGAGGTGCCCTTCTGCGTTTTGACCTTTTATTATGAGTCAGAAAGCCTCCCTGTGACTCTGTCTGCCACCCTGTCATTAACTTCAACAGTGTGAGATAATGTGTCGTTCTGGTTGTGGCGCGTCAGCAGGTTACCAGTTCAGGGTTCTGCAGTCCTGGTCCTAGAGAGTAAAAATGTCGGCTGCGTTTGGTTTTCACCGTCAGATCACCCAAATCATCCAGGTGAGGTGAGTGAATTGTGTAACCAAGTGCTTTTATTTATCAAGCAAGTGTTGAGTAATAGCGGAAACCCGAACACAGTGCGGTTCTCCAGGATCGGGGTTGCAGACCTCTGTGCTGTTCATTGCTCATCCACTCACCTGTTATACTAAATTAGGCCAAGGGAGCACAACTTTATACCAGCATGGATGGTGTGAATGCTAGTTTTCATTTCAACCAGTTAATGCAGCTTAATTTTTGTATTGCTGTATACACCACCAGTGGTTCATTCCTACTGTATATCAGATATTGCATATTTTTGCTGTCCATTTGTGTGGACGTACGGGCTATGGCTGTTTTACATTCTCATCCAGGGTGTATCGCCAAACTGGTCAATGAGTGTCACCCTAATTAAAGATTCCGCTCTGTTGTCTTCTACTACAGCACAACCACATATTGCATGTCACATCTTAAAACCATGTAGATGCTCTCTCCATTGTCCCCCTGTCTGTTGCTCTCTACTCATCTTCTCTTTAAATTAACTAACTAACCAATTAGTAAATGCAAAGTTAAAGTAAGTCAGTACTCAGTAAAAAAAAAGCTAAGCAGTAGTTTCAGCTATAAGGAAATAATAAGCTATGTTATGTAAACGAGCTTGACGAACTCAACACTGTATGATTCCTGTAACGTACTGTATACTGAGTTTCCAAACGGGCAAAAGTCATGATGGGTAGATCATAGAGAGGGTAGTAGTAGGTTGCTTTTAGGTCATTTACGTGGCACTGGAATGTCTAATTGAGAATATATTTTCGCTGTTTGTAAGATAAGAAGTTGCTTTTTTAGAAAAACTGCACTTTTCGCGTTTGAAATTCTATTTACATGCATGGACATGCCTGTTTTCAAATGCTCATAAAAGCACTTTCAGTTCAATGGAACTCACACATAATAAATAATAACTTTTGATAGCCTGTATACAGAGAGCAGATTGATTGCTTAGGGGTCGGAGGGGGATTTTAGCGATATCGATATCATCAGTGTAGTATTAGCAGTTGTTTGACCTGTTGTGGACAGTTATTGCATTATAAAATACCATAATAATCAACCTGGGGTGACAATTTCAACCCTCCATTGGGGAAGGGGTCTGCCTTGTTATTTATTTTGATATCTCTAGTAGTTTTACAAATCGAGACAGGGTTTTTTTGCTTCAAAGTGCAAAGAGTCTATGCTTTACAATGGTGTAGGTGTTACAGCAGTGCACCTAGAATCAGTGACCAATGAAAGCAATAATTCATGAGAATGCTATTTTTAGATGCCTGTATCTTACTGGGGTTTAAGAAATTAATGAAGTATATTATTATTTTTGATACTTTACAGACACATCTGGAGAATGGCAGACATAATGTGTTGATGAGGAAAGTTGCCTGATTAAAACAAAATTCCTCAGGCCTTATTTAGAGTTTTATTTCCTGGCTCCAGGGTTGCCAGGCAAGACAGGTTGTCGGTGGCGATGAGTGAGTCTTCCGTTGATGTGACAGGATGACAGTGCAGCTGGGTGCCCTGACCTGGCTTGCATCTCCAGATCCTCCATCACTCCATAAGTGTGAACGGGGTGGGGGTGGGGTCCTTTCACAGCCCCCCAGGGGTGCTAGCCAACTGGTGACCCATCTTCTTCTTCCGCCTGGCAGATGCCCCATCATCAGAGGGATTGGCAAGTGTCATGGCCTCCTAAGGACATCTTAATTTAATGCATGTCTCAAGTGTCAAATTTAACTGGTGTCTCAAGTGTCAGAGCAAATCTGGGGCCCTTGAAATTGTTCTCATTATTTTAATAATTCTGGTCCAAGCTTTCTTAAGTAGCTGAATCTCTTCTCTCCACGCCCCAAACTCACCAGAACTCACGTTGAGGCAACTGCTCCCCAGTGGGTTTTAGTTGCTCTTTATGTCTCTGTAAACAACCCGAATTCCCTGTCTACTCAACTTCCTCCAGACTTTATGCTTCTTCATATGAGTTTGGGTCTGAATAACATCTTTGTCATTGTCCTCCTAATTGTTCAATTATGATCTCAAACAGGCTTCAAACTAAATCATACACACGTTGCCTGTTGCTCTCTGGTGAGTCGTCGGAGTGTGTAATGAGATTATATGATAGGCCACAGTCGATGCTTGAAAGGTGAGTTTGTACAAATTGCATTATATGCTGTGGTTGATTCCCCCAAGCTCAGCTGGGGAATCACAAAGAATGTTCTCCCTGATTATGTAAGGCTTCCATTCTTTCTTTCCAGGTCAGAGTCTTCAACAGCGGGCATACGTTGAACAGTGGAATGGTGGAAGGGTAGTGCAATGGTCCAAGGAGCTGGGCATATAACCGGGGTTGCTGGTTCAGATCCATCATGGGACATGGCTGTTAAGCTTTAACATAGAGTTGGAAAAACACACAAACTGTGAAATTCATTAGTTAATAAATACATGAATTTATACACACAGCAATGATATCTTCCAGAAATTTGAATAATAATAATCAGAATAGAAATCACTGTGATGGAGAGATTTGACCCGGGGGGGTGTTGAGATGGGGAAAGATCTCCCTCAGCACCCTGTACCTCAACAACCCATGGGACCGGATCATTCAAAACTATTTTAAATTTAGAACTGCTGCCAGCATGTTAGCGATAAGACTCCATCCCCATGACAATACTATACATGGGGCAGGCATATATACTTTAATAGAAAATAGCTGGCCTCCTTTCCCTAATGTATCACACCTCGGCCCTCACTGGCATAATCATGTCATAATGAGGGAACCACTGCCTTCAGAAACTGCTATGTCTCTGTGAAGAGAGTTGCAATGTAATGTCTACTTCAGTGGTTTTCGTTATGCTGTATTTGCATATTTCCAAGCTAAAGGAATACTCATCCATTAAAGATGCATGTGTTGAGTGTTTATGGGTTTATGGGTTAACGTTAAACGCACGTTAAAGTAGACACACACACACACACACACACGACACAACGGGCAACAGTCTTACCTGGAAAGCAGACTTTCATCTCTGTACCATCCAAAAACAGCACAAAACTGTTGAAACCTGAAATTATAGAATTAGTTAAACATACTGCAATTGATTTATGACTACACAAACGGCAGAATGCGATGCATGTACTAAAACCCTGATCTGAGCCTACACTGGCCTTGACTAAGACCTTTCATGGAAATTATTTTTAAACTGACTTGAGTTGTGAGATGCTTGCAAACATCCTGTCCATTTTAGACATGTACACATGTGAACTATACTGCGTAAATTGTTAGTACTGAGGGGATTGGGATTTAGAGCCTAGATTGGATTAATTAGGATTCACCTGGAAAAAAGCTGTGAAAAACAGCTTAAATAGGGCTTTTTAATAGAATGCAGCTGCAGGATGATCTTGTTACAATATAATTATTATTCGACTCCAAAATTTTCCACAGTACCGTATTTAAAAAATAAAAAAAAATGTTTAAAATACAAAACAAATGTCTCTTTCTGGACTTGTGTAATTATTATTATTATAATTTTTTTTTTTCCCAGAACAGAAACCCTCAACTGAATGCTACTTATCTATCAGGCATTAGTTCTTATGATGTGCCCAGCCCACCCCCGCTCCCCCAACCCCACCACCCCCCCACAGTGGCGGAGGGGTGGGAAATTAAAACCAACAGCACAGCAACCTTTAAATTCATCAGCGATGACCTAGACCGCAATGTTACGCTTCCCTGGCTGTTTCTGATGATGATTGTTTGCTGATTAGATTGGTGGAGCATTTGACAGATTGTTTGCTGCGAACCTCCCCGCCTGCTTTCCATTTCCTTCATTCCGGGGCAGTGGTGCCTTCAGACATGCCGTGCGGGTTAAGAGACATGGCAAAAGTCACTAAACAAACAAACGGACAACAGAGTTTCTTTTAACTTTTAACTTTATACATTTACGTACATGCATTCGGCACACACTCTTATCCAAGACAGATTACAAGCAAATGCATAAGGAGATTTTAAACAGTTTGTGTGGTAAGCTGCATCTGCTGCTCAGATAAGCCTTTCTCATGTGTTCACTTTTATACATTAGCTGGTACACATGGGGTCCACACAAAACGTTAAAACATGAGAACAAAACAGTAATAGACAAGAACAATACAAAGACTAAGCTACAAAAGGAAACCATTAGTAAAAAGATTCTATCGGCTTATTATTACACACACACACATACACACATTCACATGTACACACCCATAGGCACACATTTATATTTTAATATAAAAAAGCATAGAGTATGCACATGTCCAATTCCAATAGCGTGGAACCTAATGGACTAAATGAGTCCCTCAATCTCTCATGTTTTTTTGTAATCCTTAAGATTGTTACTGTTTATGTTTGACCAGCATTGGCTATAATTTGTTTGATTTTTCCCTTTATTAATTTTATTTGTTGGTTTTCTTTTGTCTTAACCCCTTTTATGGTATCAATAAATATATCATATGTTACTACAATTATTCAATGTAAGTGGTAATTTGTGCAAGGTATTTCAGGTTCTACACATGCGCACCTTACATTGTATAATTGATAGGAGGGCATTTATATTTCTCCCGGTGTGGCCCTTGAATTTTTCTGACGTTGTAGACGTCAGAAGGTCTGTCCTACCACGTGCATTAAAACTGTGTCTTTTGCCCTGAGCAAAGCGTGTTCCAGTGTTCCTTATTTTGGGCCAGTGCCTGTGAAGTGTCCAGGTAAGGAGTCTTTTTTTTTTTTTTACTCTGTGCGCATGTCCACTCTCATATAGAAATCGCATGCCTTTAACCGAGTGCGTGTCCGCTCCAGGGCTGCACGCGCTCGGTTTGCTCTCCTCGTCCTGAAGAGCCGTCCGCTCCCACGCGGCGGGGTTTTCAGCCCCCTGACGCTATTCCGCTCATTCTGGACGGCCGCGCTCCCACGCAGCTTTTTCCAGCTGGGCTTGCGCGGAACGGGCACGGGATGCGCGGCCCATCTGGACCGCATACGGCGGTGATGCGCGCGATTCCTCGTTCGTGGCTCCGGCTCCGCGAATCGACGTGGGATTCGTGCGTGGTCTCGCGACGAGACTGCGGCGGGACCGTAACGAAGAAAGGCGTTTCTGCGGCCCATCTTTGACCGCTCCAAAGACAGCACATTTGCAGGTTCAGATCAGCAGCAGAACTTCAACTAGAGGGCAAAACCAGACCCACTGAAAGGGGCTCCTGGAACTTTCAAAACTGCAGAACGTCTAGATGAAGGAGTTTATCTAACTGGCTCCCAACCATCCATCTGCTAGAAAAATCATGAAGACACCCATGGTTTCCCATAGTTCACTTCAAATCTATTTCTTTTCATCAGTGCGAGTGTTTTTATCTTGGCATAGGCCTCAACGGACAGCAGTCTGATATGGAATATTAACGTGTGAAGCTATGTATACCCCTTTTCATAGGGCTAAAAAAAAACCTTTTCATAGGTCTCAGCAGCAGAGCTTTAACTAGAGGGCAAAACCCAACCTACTGAAAGGGGCTCCTGGAACTTTCAAAACTGCGGAACGTCTAGATGAAGGAGTTTATCCAACTGGCTCCCAACCTTCCATCTGCTAAAAAAATCATGAAGACACCCATGGTTTTCCATAGTTCTCTTTAAATCTGTTTTATTTTCTTCAGCGTGAGCCTTTTCATCTTGGCATAGGGCTCGAAGGACAGCAGCCTGCTATGGAAAATTATCGTGTGAAGCTCTATACCACTGAGTCAATCGATACATTTCTTAGGAGTCAAAAAATAGATCAGAACAAAGGTATCTAGGATTCTCACAAAAAAACCTTTAGGTACAGTGTGGGATCCATAGGTCATAGAGGAAGTATTCTGGGAGCCGTGAGCCTTAGTGAGGTCATCAGCTGTGATGCTAATACATGGATGGCGTGAGGGCTTGTAATTTTTTTACCCCAGGGGGATAGTTGATTATGTTCCCTAAAACCCTTAAAAAACAGGCCTGGTGATTAACTCTGTGCTCTGCTAATCTCTCCATCCATGTAAAGCCCAGTCAGACAAAAGGAATATGTTTCAGCAAAGAAATTGTTAAAAGGTTTTACAAGAAAGATGGATATTCTAATTCTGCTACAAGAAAGATATTCTAATTACCCTTGTTTTAATGTGGCATGGTGCTAATGGATTTCTCACATTTCTGCAAACAGGCCTTTGGAAACCAGCCTGTGGCTGTACTGAATGCCTTTCCCTGCCCTAGGGTGCACATACAGATTTACCCTGGGTCTGGAGACCAGATCTTTCACAGGTGCTTCATTTCTGATACTAATTTCCTCTGAGGAGGATGGCTGTATTTCCATATCTAGCATCAGCGGTATATCTTTTAACTTTCTCCCAACTCCCTTTAATGTTTCAAACTAAAACTTTACACCACTGACAGATGATGATGTTCAATGCTAAGTTGAAAACTTTATGGTGATGATGCTGATGATGATGATTATGATGATGATGATGATTATTATTATTATTATAAGGACACAAGCTGGCTTAGTCACTGCTTGGCTGTATTTTCTTTATGCAAAAAGATTACGCAGTCAGTGAATAGAATTAACTTCCCACTCAGACTGAAACCCTGCTGCAATCCCTGTGATCGAAGTAGTGACATCACAAGCGTGGCAAGTACTGTTCAAGGCTATGTGCGTGTATGCGTGTTTGTGTGCATCCATGAGTACTCTGTTTGCGTTGTAGACATGTTTGCGAATGGGTGTTAATGCACGTGTCCCTATTGTATGTGTATATAAAAGTGTGTGTATGTGTGGGCGTAGCTGTGTTTAAAATAGCTAACCCATAAAAAAATGTGTTAGCATGCACATGTGTATATTCATGTCATTTGCTGTTCCTAGCATGTAGAGGCCTGCGTGTTTCTGCATGCCCAACACTCCCTATTACTGAAACAATTTTCAAATGCCTCACTGTTTCAACGGCAAACAATTACGGTTAATTACAATACTTCAGCGTAGCTGTACTTACAATTTAGTATAGTATAATTGTATAAAGTATAATTTACACTAAACCTGAATCATGACAAGTTCTATGAGGTGAACACTATGGGTCCTAAGAGGGTTTGGGCAGAGGAAAATAGGTTAATGGAAGGAGACAGCTGCTGACATAATCTACAAGTGAACTAGCATTGGTACATTCAGATAATTAGTTAACTGAACCAGAGTAATTGGTGCATGCCAGCAAAAACCGACATATTTTGCAACCCTTAAGGAATGGAACTGCCCAACTCTGCTTTACATAATTCTAGTCCCTTGCACATCCATTACCTTCAGTCATACAGCTGTACTTTACAACCCCTTGGTTATTTAAAAAATTTTTTTTAATATGTGTTCCCTTTTTTGGAATTGTCAGTTGTGTCTCAAGTTATGTCACTATGTCCCCCTCACCTGTACACAAAGAGCACTACACCTCCAACACACTCCTCTGTGAGCCAGTGAATATTTAACAGACAACAGTTCACACAGCCTACAGCAGGAGAGAGTTCTGAGAAGAGGCTGACCACTGAACAATGCTAGTTGAGCATAAACGGGTAGCCCTCTGTTTTTTACTGTACAGCCCTGACTAGCTTTCTGATCTCCCCTGTGTTTTGAAGGCTTGTATTCCCACACTTTGTTACCTTCGCAAGGGCAGCACACAGCATATTTCCAAATATACATCCTTTTGGACTTCTTCATATGGATAAGCAGCTAAAGGAATATCATTGAACATGTGTAGGAAAGCTCATATCCACACTATCCAGGAATTATTCCTCAACTTTGCCTAAACCTGCATCCATCTCTCTCTCTCTCAGTTTAGTATCTTGCACCCTGTTTCATATATTCCATGTTGTTCCATGTTGGCGTTGTAGTTCACACACAGCTCGCCCTGCATTCCCGCGTTTTCTAGAAAGGCCAACTCATGGAAACATTTGTCTCTGGCGGGTACTTAACCGTTTGTATTGAATCAATTAAATGACGCAAAAGTATGGAAGACATGCAGAATGTCACAAAACAATGACGTGTTTGATGAACTAATAACCATTGACACACATATCACAATTTACTTTAAATGCTAAAAAAAAAGAAACTGCATGGATTCGGTGAGTGGAGGAATGGGCCCACGTGCCTGTGGCCTATGTCTTCAGGCAAAGAGCCGTGATCTGTTAACAGCCTTGTTGGCATGCAACAGGTGCCGGGCCTGAGGTGCCCTCATTGTCATTCAGAGAAACATGGCAGCCACAGATCGGCACCATCTCATAGGGACTGTGTTGATAAGTTATGCGTAGCAAGTGCGCACACAGGGAAAAGCTCGCTTCGCAACCTCTACCTGCTGCAATCGAGGGGCCATCAGTTGTTTCCTTGGATTGTATGTGTACTGGCATGCATCTGCGAGAGTGAGTGTGTGCGCGTGTGTTCGTGTGTGTGTGTGTGTTTGCGTGTGTGTGTGTGTGTGTGTGTGTGTGTGTAGTAGCCCTGTATTATGATGACACAGCAGCAGCCTGGTTTCCTCAGGCACTAGCTTTGGTCATGTGGAGCTGTGAATTGTATACATTCGCCTGAAATTTAATATGAAATATCTTTTTATTATGCATGATCTATTGCAGTGCGTGCCGTCACAGATGCAACATTCTCACTCTTTTGTAGAATAGCCTCCAGGTCGGTCATGTTTCCTGTCAGGTGGATGCTCCAGGTACTGCGTGCTTGGACTCTGCTCTGTTCCTCTGTCAGACATGTTTGTTTACATGCCTCCACTTTCACAGAGCACCATACAGGAAACATTGTACTGCAGCACCATGTGGGTGAATGCTGTTAGTGTCATCCTCATTCTGTTATGTTTTCAATGGAGAACTAGTCACAAGAAGGACTGAGCTTCATGGCAATTTCAGAAAAGAGGGTGTGTGTGCGCAGGCATGCGTGCATGCATATGCATGTGTGTGTGTGTGCCTGTGTTTCCGGGTGGTTAGAGGATGGGACAAGGTTAATCAATGCAATGTAAATCATAGACCTTCAAAAATTGAATTTATCCATACAAAAAGATGCATTTGAAGGAGCAGGACGCAAAGATTTGTATAGGATGAATGAGGATGAATATTGTTATACAGAAAGTCTTTGAAAAATTATTTTGATGCTTGTCCAAGGACACGTTTTTTTCCCCTAGAAGGCGATGCTTGAATGCATACATTAATTTGCGCTGTGGAGAAAAATCTAAAAGTTTCCTACCTGCTGTCTACCCATCCATCCCTCTCAGGACAAACGCTCAATTTGAAAAATAAAATATCCAAAGATATATTGAAAAAAAAAAAACTGTGAATATGATGTCAAAGTGCAGAGCGTCAGTTTTAATTTGAGGGTCCATCTTCATATCAGGTGATCCGTCTAGGAATTACAACCCTTTTTATACATAGCCCATGCATATGTATTGTAATACAATATTTGCGCAAATATATGCGTTATTGGTACTTCTAGATATTGCGGAGTGATGTCCGGAGTTTGAGACTACCATAGAGTCTAATGCCAGTGTACAGTAGCTCAGTGTTACAACGTTGTTACACATTGAAAGATCTTCAGATTTAACTATACGATGGTAAAGCCTAGTTTATGCTGCTTTCTTTTGTTTTGTCTGCTAGAGTAAGGTTACTGCTCTAACCAGCTCTAACCTAGATAGCAATGAGGAATGGTCTACATATGTGTCACATGTGTCATATGGCTATTAATGTTAATGAGCACAGGAAACACGCCTACCCAGTCCTTGTCTGCTGAACAGGTCACAATAATCTAATAGTGTTTATTCAATTTAATGGTTATAATTGGGTTAAAAACTTGAAAGAAATATTAAGAAGACACTTCTGGGGAATATAACCACAATTTCAATCCAGTTGCCTGGACCTAAGGAGGCGATAATAACTGCTTCAATGTGTTGTTCTAAAAAAGAAAAAAACTGGATTAGAATTTTGAAGTTGAAGCATTTGGGATTTTTCTGTGCCTCTCTCTTGCTTCTGACCCACGTAGTGTGAGTGTGTGTGTGTGTGTGTATGTGAGAGTTTCTATGTGTGTGTGTGGTGTGTGTGGGGGGGGGGGGGGGTTAAGTACCCTTAGCAGTGTGGCAAACTGTTTTTAGTTTTGAGTACAGGTTTTAGAGCTCTATACAATTTTCAGTAAGCATTTGTTAGGAAATGATAGTTGCAAAGCATAGACTGCTGTCAGGGCAATAAAAACCCATAAAAGTATCCTACTGGACAGTAATGTACACAACAATTCAATCACAGGTACCATCACTGTGCTTGTCACACAGATCATTAAATTTGCTTGACCTAACTATTCCTGGACCAGAGGAAGACAGACATATAATGCGCACAACATTATCCAGGGTCAAGAACAGGCATGGGCGTGGAACCCATTTTTTTGCGTGTGTAGGAAAGGCCACAAAAGATCTTTATAGACTGTCAATAAATCCAGCCCTGCAAAGTTTATGCTGCAAAGAACATAGACCTTCAGAAAATGAATGATTAACACTGCAGTTCACCAATCCCGGTTTAGAGACAGTTGCTATATGCTACTTCCACCGACATCTAACTCCGACATTGTTTGCAACAATTTACCTTAAAAAAAACTTTAGCTACAGGATACAAAGCTTCTGTAAGTGGTTAAAAGCTTTTGTTGGGGGACGGGGTGTTCTTTTCATTCCATTCCGCAAGCTGAATACAAACTTGGTAAAGTGTCTGTTATGGATAAAACTTGGACACATGCAGTCAATACTGCAAATACAGCCAGCTACATTTGCATGAAGGTAAGCTATAGTCTACTGACTGGAGTTATCCAAGTAATGAAAACAAAGTTTGTTTTCAAATGCTCCGTTAACAATACAGCAGATAGGCAGTTGTTAGCTGTCAGCATCATTGTTTAGCTATTATGAAGGGAAAACATAGCTGGTGGTGAAACAATAAGAGAACTAATAAACTAAAAAAAAAGTGTTATTTGTGCACCATCTTGACATAGGCACTTATAAGATTTTATACCGCTAATTATAATTTAGTAGCCATTCAATGCTAGCTCCTATGCTACATAATTCTAATTTATCTAGATAGCTCTCTAGCTATAACTACCTGTACGCATATTAACGATTTCTCCGTGAAAGTAAAGGTTGTGTTACTTAGTGGTCCATACTGCAGTAAAATCAATATGCTGTATCATTCACATAGTTATTTGGAGCTGTTGTTTATATGTGGTGGATATGTCAGAAATCTTACACATGGCACATTATGTAGAGTGCCATTTTAATTCCTGCATCTTCATCATTCTTACCGCCTTATTGTGTTTGCAGTCAGTGCATGACTTGACTTAGCTACTGCAGTGAGTCTAAGGAAGTGGCACCGACACTTTACTATTAGTTTTTTTCTAAAAAAACCCTAGCACTTGTAGGGCCTGATAGCACTCAAATGCCTGTAATGTAATGTAATGTAATGTAATGTAACATAATGCAGTAAGTCAAAAGGAAGGGCCCAGACATTTGGTATTTATTTTAAAAACAACCCTAAAGTTGTAGGGCCTATCAGCATCATTCAGTTTATGATCAAATAATTCTAGCTCATAGAGGTATTGTTATAGCATTATTAGGGCAATTATTACATGCTTACTGTTTTCTGTTGCCTATGTAATATAATTACTACATGAAAGATATTTTTGCTGCATCGATGACTGCACCACATTCTAACAATTCACTGGGAAACTGAACCATATAAATTCCTGATAATAATGCACACAGAGTTATGCTCTTTTTCACCTGGAGGAGCCCTATGGAATAGCACTTTGGTCAGGAAAATATATTAGGTGAGTTTACTTCCGGGTGTTTTTGCATTAATTAGAAGTTTACATAAGAACCATATCACCTTCCTACAAGCATAGTAATTAGTGTATTCTGTTCTCAAAAGTCACCAGAAATAAGAATTTAAGTGCTTTATTTGTTTATTTTTTAGGTGGGTTTTGTTGTCTTTTTAAACAGACTGCCCCCTCTCTTTAAAAACCTGGAAGATTGCCAATAATTTGTTTTCGAGTTCCTTCTGTATGAAGCTGTTGATTTAAGGAAATTTAAATGAATGGACATTTATTAGAAGAACTAGAATGACTGCCAAACGGATATTCATTTTTACTAACCTATGGTGCCTATAATCCCTTCTTAACGTGTCTGAGTGTTTTACCCTTAATGGGGAATTTGGAATTTTCCCTTGTGTACATATGGTGATGAATTCCACCAATTAAGTGTTTGTTTGTTTGTTTGTTTTTCCAAATTACACTTGGTTAGAAGAAGAATCCTTGTGTCCTAATTAATGTCTGCATAATTACCTGATTCAAATCTGCAACTAGTGGAGCAACCTCTTCTCCAGGGACCATATAAAACAATGATTATTTAGTAAGTTAATCAATCAATCGTTAATTACTGTTTCTGAGTCTTCAGTGTTAGACTGCCTTCAAAAAATATTCAGTGTTGACTACCTATAATAATAATACTCATCATCATCACCATCATCATTATTATTATTATAGGTAGTCAACACTTAAGACTCTTTAAAGGCAGTCTAACATTGAAGACTCATGAACTGTAATTAATGATTGATTGAACACATCTGTAGAAGTACAGCGTGCCTGAGTATTTTCATTTCCGATTTCGTTTGGCACAACTAATTGAGGCACACACGCGCGCACACACATTTTTCACGTGATTATTGCTTTTTTATGCAAGATTATTAATTTAATTTCTTTCTCTTCAGTGATCCAGATAGAAAATTTCACTCTGAGCTCACTGAGTTTTTGCAATAACAGTTTGTTTTTGTGTGCTACATTCTGAATCCATGCTGTTGAATTACAGCTGTGGAATCTACATCAGTTCATCTTCATGAATCTTTGCACACAGTCGCTTCTGGATATGTCCAGCATGGAATAGGGCTGAGTAGATTTTTGAGAAATAAATAAATACAGTTAATTTACGGGGAGCTGCAAAGCACTTAATCGCTTTTTCAGAATTCATTTGTCTTGTTTCCGTCCATTTAAACTACTGGGGTTTTTTTTTTTTTTCGTTTCAAGGAGTCTGAGCCACATGTCATCTTTGAGGCATTATTTGGTTGTTTGTCATTTCTAGTAAGTGTTTTCGTACCAGCACAACGGTCGCTCCTGCAAGCACAAGTCAATGCACCATCGATCCAGGTCCTAAAATCTGTCTTCTTGACTTGATCTTCGGGGGTATTACACGCTTCGATACGATCCAGTTGTATAAATGGATTTCATGGGCTGGTGTGGAACGGATAAAACCGTAATCCGTGTAAAATTAATAAGTAATAAGTAAAAGTTCCGAGCCTAATTAACTCAACTGGCAAACGTGGCCCTGGCTTTAATTGGTAGGTTACACGGAAAGGTTCGAATGCTGATTAATACTAATATGGCACTTTATTTGAGGACAGATAGTTATCCCTCCTCCCTATTTACGATGTGTGTGTGTGTGTGTGTGTGCGCGCGCGCGCGAGTGCAGGCCTTTATGATATTTTCATGCACATATCACTCTATGTTGATATGCGGTGGGTATTCTCTCAGCCCCAAACGCACTACTGTCAGTGTGTACCCTTTTCTTATTCATGCTGACGTAACCCAGTTACGCAGCAGTCACCATAAATACGCTAGAGTTTAGCTCTCTATCATTACTCTACTGGAAAGCCAGAAAGCGCCGAATGCGCCTTCAGTCACATCTAAACGAGAGCACTGCTGTGCGGTGGCTGAAGTAAGAGTAGATAACCGTGAGACACAGGTGGACAGATTTTTCACCGCTGTGCGCCAGCAATATTGAATTGCGTAGTGAAGATCAGGTATTATTCGTAAATTCCGTTTAGCAGTTCGATACTCCGTTAGGTATGCTATTAGATTACATTGTCGTCATTGGAAATTCTGAACTCTAGAAAGTAAAGACACTAAGCACGTGTCATAATTGCGATTCAGGAATATTGGGACCTGTTTTCACATCTCATTAAAATACCTGTTTTAAATGCAAAGAAGGAAAATTGGCTAAATTACAGTTGCATGCTTCCAGATCCACGTGACGGATGCAGTTATGATGGATACAGACTATCATCGAAACTCTTCCTTATTGTTTGCTTTTTGTTGGTATCATCTCTTACAATGGGACTTAATGGCTCAGAACTTTCTCGGTGTCTGTTAAAATATAAGGCTTTATTTTACATTTAAATGTAAGCCCTAATCAAACATAGTTGCCTATTCCAGGGATTTTTCATCTGCTTAACTCTAAAACAGGTGATCATAAAAGGCAAGTGCTTGAACAGGAACATACAATTTACACATCTGTAACGTTCGGAATGGGAAGCTATTCAGTGCCTTACTGTAAACCTGTTTATTTAGTTAAGTACTTACAGTGGGCAGGCGCACTTCAGTCTTAGTTAAGAATGACCTCGTTGTGTGATGAATTTAAAGATACACATGCCCGATATTTTCAGGTGGAAAACTTTCGGGAAGGCTACATGTTTTATCTCTGCTTTTCAAACGAACAGGAACAGATGAAGTAATGAGATTTTAATACGGGGGTTCTGCCGCCAAAGATGTTTTCGGAAGTGGCCGATTTCAACTATAGCTCCAACGCCAGCGAGGAGTATCCTTATGCCGTACTGGACCAGGAATGGACTGACGCACCGGTGGGGAAACTATCCCGGACGGGGTTCAATGTGATGTCTGTGTTTTTGGGATCTATTATGATATTTGGTTTTCTGAACAACCTCGTCGTTCTCATCTTGTTCTGCAAGTTCAAGACATTGCGAACCCCGGTGAACATGCTACTTCTCAACATTAGTGTGAGCGATATGCTGGTCTGTCTCTTTGGTACCACGCTCAGCTTCGCCTCAAGTGTTCGGGGAAGATGGTTAGTCGGGCAAGGTGGTTGCATGTGGTACGGCTTCATCAACTCCTGCTTTGGTGAGTGTTTAATGAAAATTAAGAAATAGTTTGTTATAGCAGTCATAGCCGAATGAAAAGGGTCTTCGACAGCGCGGCAGGTACAATACTACTAGAGTGAGCCACTTAGGCTAACTCACACTGTTTCCTCACCTGTCTTTATTTTGCATTCAGGAATTGTATTGCGCTGTATTCCTTTACTTTGAGGGCATAACTTCAGCCAATGCCACGCGCTTTGCAACGATTACCTCTGCGTAAATTAAACGCACATTTATTTCGGTACCTCGAATTGACAACATGCACAGTAAAACATAGTTAAAATCCGGTATTTGGTTTAAATTGGTCAAATGACAGCTCGTATCGTTCTGCATCTGCAAGGTATTTCCATGAGGAAATCAACGAAGTTTTCACCTTTGAATTCCAGATGAGCTCCAGTGGCGTGATGGCAGTGCCTTTACGAAAAAATCACGTGTTAAAACACCACGTTTTCTGAAACCATATGAACACCAAACATGTGAAGAGTAGTCTACAAATGTGAACTATAAAAACAACCCCACTTATTACTGTAAGTGATAATGTGAGTTGAAGAAGATAATCTATGCTATTTCAAGTCACTATTTTCGTTTTCTCATGTGGAAATTGTTGTCCACATTTTAAAAAGTCAGTGACGTGAAAATCTGAAGACACAGTGTGACCTATTTTCTTTTCACATGTGGAAATGTTCATTCACGTGAAAAAAACCAATCACATGCGGAAATGTCTAGTTCACGTGTCACGTTTTCTTTTGGTTAAAGTCACATAAAAAATTGATTTTCACATGTGAAAAGGCAAATTTCATATGTGATTTTTTTTAAAGGGTGGAGTTCACCATAGGCATCAGGACTTTCTCAAAAACAAGACCAGGTTAAAACCTAGTATATGGCTGACCAATGCTGTAACTTCATAACTCGGCTGACCAATGGTGTAACTTCATCACTCACTCAGTCACTCAGTCACAGACATTCGCATTTGTAGGGCTGGTATCGCTGTTGCGGTCTAGCCCAAAAATAAGAGCCTTCTGGCCACGGAGCCATGTTACTGTATTGATCAGTGCATGTTGACATTTCATAGTAATTACAATTGTCTGAGCTGAAACTGTAGCAACGTAAGACACATGCTGAAGTGGGCATGGCTACTTAAGGTATCTCTTGTAAGCGTGGGGGGGGGGGGGGGGGGTTAAGATGAAGGATCTCTTTCAATTCATGAATCTCTGAGCTTGGTGAGAGGGTCAACCCCAACCCTGAGAAGATTGTGCTGAAATCTAAAAGCAGGATGAAATCTTTGGTCCTAATAAGTCAAGTGATGGGGATGGGGGGCACATGGTAGAGCAGAACCAGATTAAAGTGGATTTGGAGAGTGAGCTCTGCAAGCCTGAGTGAGTCAAAAAGATGTGGTGGTGGTGGTGGGGGTGGGGGCGGGGGGGAGTCATGTGAAAGGGATGAAGTGGGTTTAAGGTTGGGATGGCTGCGGATTGGGATCCGCTCCACCTGCCCAACCCACAAGCTCTGCGCCTGGTGACCCTTGAATATTGTTAGCTGCTTTGGTGGTAGAGCTCCCTCAAAGGAAAGGGCACTGTGACTAAAACTCCAAACAGGTGTCCCTCAGACAAAGGTGTCAACAGAGCCTCTGCTAGTCTCAATCTCCATCAGTACCGTTTTTATAGAGGTCAAGAATCCCATGACCACAGTAGCACAATAGCAATATACAGTATCCGCTTATAACGAGGTCATTCTCCATATCCTGAGAAAGCATGCATGAATTACATAGTGTGTCGGTTTCCAGCAACAGTAATTTATGTTATAATGAGGTTCACTGCAGAGAGAAGTGAGCCGGTAATCCTCTTCCTTCCTCTACAATTTTGATCATGTTTGCAGGATATGTTCAGTTAAAGGGGAATCGAAAAATGAAGGGCGACACATTCATTAGAAGGACAATATCAGTCATGAGACGCAGGGGCGTGTGTTTACAATGAGTCTAATGTGGAGTTTGATGTTGAATGGGCTTCTATTGGATGGGGGGGTACACGGGTATATCGAAATATCTAAATATTGAAGCAAGCAATCTAAAAACTGTCTGGGGTGCATACAAAAGCCCGGGTAGGTGTGAAAATGACCCCCAAAGTGTTATAAAGTGAAATTCCCCTTTAAATTCAATTTTATTTGTGTGCTCTTTTTCACAGAGAAACTGTCAAATACACATTTCCAGATGCATTACTTTAGGCTGCCCAGTCATCCTCTTTTGTCCCTGACACTTCTTATTTTTGTGACTGAAAATATTCATCCAGGCGGGATTTGTTTCGCTTGTCCCATAGACTGTATATAAACAAACAAATAGCCTAGTATTTTGTGCATGAGGTGATCGTCAGCATAGTCACTAATCAATCAGTAAAGAAAAGAAGTAATGAAACCAAATGAACACAAATTAGTATGAATAATATTTTCATGAATAATATTTGGGGTATTTTAATAAAGAAGGGAGAGTGGAGAAGCTGCCCTTCTTAAGACGATGGAGATGGAGATGGTATCACAGTACAGGGAATGTTATGGCAGGGAATCCAACCCCTGCTGCCCTGATTAATTTATGTGTTAGGAGTTGAGCACTCTACAGGCTGCACCGCACAGTTCCCCCTCTGGCATTTTTTAATGGTTATCCATGATTTGCAGGCAGCACTTGATGTTTTATTTTATTTATTGTTGTTTGTAGGGGATGCAGAGGCACTTTATGTTTATCTCTGTGAAATGGTAGATGGTGTTATTGGTTATTTATGTATTTACATAATGTTGCTCTTGTCTTTCTCCTCCACATATGTGAGCTTAATATTCTGAGCACAATTCTGAGTACAATTATTCTGAGCCAGAGATATGAATTCTATTGTGTTTCACTCCATTATACAAATAATTTACTGAAGACAAATGTGGTGGATTCATACTCTGTATGGCTTAGGAAATGTCCAGGTAGTGTGGTGGTTGCTTGAGCAACCACCGTTGAGCTTTTAATACATTCCCAATGCCATTCATATTGCAGAGATGGCTTGGTACTGTGGAAAATGGATTTTCTCTGGAATGCACTGATGTTTATGTTTACCTGTAGAATTGTAATGCCATGGCAGGGGAGGGGCTTCAGTGTAGAGTTTATTCTTGCAATGGCTGTGATCATCAAGTGAATTCAGGAGAGATTGTGTGGGTTTGAAGACTCAGACCAATTAACAGATTTTAAAAAAAGTTAATTTTCATTTTACATTAAAAATAAAAATGTGGGTGAATGGCCTCAAATCTAGCTTGGGGCCTTCATAATGTTTACCAAAAGAATGTGTTTAAACTTGAAAAACTGAACACTTTTCAAATATTGAAAAGCAGCCATGCTAGCCATAGCCTTAGCACAACATTTTAACCCATGTGTGAAAGTTCATCTGTCCTGGCACTGACTGAAAAAGGCTTTGGACAAGTGTGGATGCATTCTGTCAAACACACCAAAACCTTCCTTTAAATTACGCTGGAATTCAAGCTTGCTTGAAAAAAAAAAACAAACAAAAAAATGTTGTTTTACAAAGGCTGAGTGACGACGATAATCGTTCGGTAATGTGTTTCATTGTGCAACTAAGCCTTGACATTAAAACCACCAACCTTGGCACACGTTCCATGTAATTACATTATGAATCTGTGACTAAATGGGCAGCATGGGGTTTGAATCAGTGCCAAGCTGGGCGAGTGTTTTAGAGCTGCGGTTTCTCAACCCACCTTGAGTGCCATTTTCACCGTCCTGCATATACATGGATTTCATTAATCACCTTGGGTCATGGTTTATTTATTTATCAGTTATTTAGTATTACAGAAGCCTTCTGGGTAAACACCTTGAAATATTAGTTTGCCTCGTTGTATGGTCTAACATCTGAATGTACCCTAAATATAAATGGACATTTTCTGAAGTGCAGTTATGTTTTGCAGTTAATTAAAACAAGGAGCACTTTTCATGGCAGTGTCATGACTCACCAGAAAAATTAGTCCCCCAGTTTTGCAAGTTTCTATGGTCATTCTTTAATATTTGTTTCCTCTGATATTCTTTGAAGGTGGTTAGGTTCTGTGTTTGTCTGGGGCCCACCATTAATGCTGTCCATTAGAGTTATTCACTGTTTGGTCTGGCCAGACAGTTCACAAACACTGGGGAAACATCAGGATGGTATCTGATGATTAAAAAAAAAAACATTGTTATATCACCACAACCTTACACAGTCTTACTACAGTTCTGTAAATGTGACAGTTTGTGTTAGAAGGGAAAAGCACTGTGATCCCTTTGGGAGTAATGTCATAAACAATACATAATCACGTGCTTAACATCTGAGGCCCCATGCTGTTAAGCAATGAAAAGCTTGGCTGTTAGAGATTCAGCTAGAGGGATTATACTATGGGTACCCAACTACCACCTACAAAGGGTCATGTGTATGCTGGGCAGCCGATTGGTCAAACCAGTCCTCCTTGTCTTATTGGTCCAATTAGAAATCAGTTGTGTTTATTTCTACATGAGGCTTCCCCAGAATGCATTTCTTGAGTGCAGTTGTAATCTGAAAAGTGCAGAGCAGCAGGCTAATGAAGTAATTAAGAGCAATGATTGGTTCATAAAGAACTGCATATGATGCCCTGGAGGACTTTCATTTGATCCCTTATCTTTTTGCCCAGGCATGGTACAAATTAAAACCTGGTGATTTTAATTATTCTATGAATACATAAACAGCTTAGTTAATGTACATGGACACCTAACAATAATAAAATGCTCCAACCAGGCCAACATTTTTATTTTAAATTGTGGCGAGTGCTTTTGTGAACCTGTAATTTCTCTTGTAAAGAAATCACATTTCATGGTCATTTCTTGGGTTTTTACAGTAGCTAGAATTAGAATTTTTAGCTTTATTGGACAGAACAGTGTAGAGAGACAGGAAGAACGGGGGAAGAGAGGGAGAGACGTGCAACAAAGGTCACGTGGTCTGACCCAAACCGCCGACGTCATGGCTCATAATGAGTATGTGGACAGTGCTCTACAGGCTACGCCACGAGACACCCCCTGTTTGCTTTACAAATTTAAGTAGTTTGAACAGGTTCACTTGGGGGCGTAAGGGGGCATTGATTGTCACCATGGTTGCATGCTTTATATATAGAAATTATACAGAATAGAGTGTTGTATTTGGCCACTTCCTGATTTCCTCTATTATTGAATCTTTGTCACGCTGAATGGTTTCCGATCTTTAGACAAAATGTAATATTAGACAGAGAAAAACTGAGTAAACACACAATGCATTGTTAAATAATTATTTCATTTAATTAATGAAAAAGGTTATCAAACACCCATATCACCCATGTGAAGTAATTGCCCCTTTAGTTACTCAATCAACCAATAAATCAAACTTAATTGATTATTAGGTTCAGTTAATTGAACACAGTCAGCCTTGTTGAATCTAAACCTCACTCATCTTAAATCTTAACATCAGAGCGATGTAGTCACCACAAAGTTTCTACAAACACACTTTGCCATGATCAAAGGAAATTCCAGAAGATTAGAAAATAAATGTGTTGAAATATCAGTCTGGAAAGGGTTACAAAGCCATTTCTCAGGCTCTGGGACTCCACCAAATCACAGTGAAATCCATTATCTCAAAATGGAGGACTCTCAGAACAGTGTTGAATCTTCCCAGGAGTGGCTAGCCTGCCAAAATTTCTCCAAGGATGCAGCGACAACTCACCCAGTAAGTCACAAAAGATCCCAGAAGAACATCCAAAGAACAGCAGGCCTCTAGCCTCAGTGTTCATGACTTCATGATAAGAAAGAGACGGGGCAAAAGTGGGATTCATGGGAGAGCAGCAAGGCGGAAACCACTGATATCCAAGAGAAACATCAATGCTCATCTCACATTTGTAAAAAAGCACCTGGATAATCCCCAAGCCTTTTATTCTATGGATAGATGAGTCAGAAGTGGAACTTATTGGATGGCATGGGTCCCATTATGTCTGGCATAATGCAACTACAATGTTTCACAGTAAGAACAACAGTCAAACATGATGGTAGTATGATAGTGTGGAGATGCTTTGCTGCCTCAGGACCTGGATGGCTTGCCATTATTGAAGCATGCATTTTGCTTTGCCCCAGAACATTCTTACGGAGAATGTCCGGTCATCTATCTGTGAGTTGAAGCATAAGCATAATTGGGTTATGTAGCAAGACAATGATCCTAAACATAAAGGCAAGTCCACATCTGATTGGCTGAGAAGAAACAAAATTAAAGTTTCGGAGTGGCCTAGTCAAAGTCCTGCATTCCTCCACAAGAATGTTAAAGGCTAATATCACCGTGTAAGGAAGTATTTGGTTGCTGCTAAAGATGGTACAACCTGTTAATAAGTTTAAGGGGGCAATTTTTCACATGGGTGATTTGGGTGATAACATTTTTCATTAAATGAATTGTGTAAAAAATGTGTCTTCTGTTTACTCAAGTTCCAGTTGTATAATATAGTTGCATCATTTTGTCTAAAGATCAGAAACTGTTCAGTGTGACAAATATGCAATCATAGGGGAAATCAGGAAGGGGCCAAATACTTTTTCACGCACTGTATTTTTCCAGCCTTGTGAATAAGTGCATATGATATACATTTGTGTACAATCACATAAGTAAATGCAGGTTTTTTTCAGAGAAATGTTCTACCAGCTCAAGGTCTGCTCTTATTTGGTAAAGTTAAATCCTGGAGGGTAATCAGTTCTTAGTTAGTGAGCATTTGAAGATCAGAAGCTGGAGTGAAGCTATAAAGATTCTTCACAGTCATGGTACATGTGGACCAAAAACAAAGATAAATCTGATTTAAAAGCTTTGAAGATTAGAACGCTTTATCCAATGAGAGGCACCTGTCTGAGAAAATCTGAGATTAAGTTTCTCAAAGTAATTTGTTTAAAGAACATTGGCCTAATTGCCGAACTCGTGCCTCACCCAGATGGAAAGTTCACTTTCACATGGAATTCATATCTAATGCCAAAGTGTCGTCATGAATGAGTGTAATCGTCATCACACTTTAAAATAGCAAGGAACAACCAAAAAGCCTAACAAGCTCTCAAGCCCTAATCACCTGTGTGGTTTAGGTTCCCCTGTGACCAGCTAGACCTCAGAATTCATTTGGATTCCACTATTACTGTACATTTTATGTTTTTGTATTCACGCCTATACTTGTGTTAAGCCTATATGGATACACTCATGGAAGTTGCTCAAGATTGGAGCATCTTCTAAAAGAAACCTGATGTTAAATTTTGTCACTTTCATGTTATACTAGAGATTTGTGGTCTGTCAACTGACATAGTTAATAAAAAAAACGATCTGACTTGAAAATGGCATTTTTTACAGCCCTGTTTCTGATCTGAGCCTGGTTTACAGGATGGTGTAGGCATTCCATTGATTTGAATTTTAGCTCAAGATGCACCGCATAAAGAAATGTGAAACCTGGCAGGTGACATTGAATAATAATTTTAAAAAAGAAATAGTTTGCATGAGATATGAGTCTCATGCGAATTAATGCTAATCATGCGCAGGAGATATAAATCATGCACATCAGGGCGATCAAGACTTCCTTCAAGCAGATATCACTGACCCCTGCATCCTGGGCTCGGATGCCCTGGCCAGTGCTGGGGTGACCGACAGTATAGCCAAGCGGCTGACCCTGCTCAAGGATCGACGCCTGCCCCAACCCATCTCCAGTGGCCGTGTTGGTGCAGCATGGAGCTCCAGGACAGCTTGCCCAATACAGCTGTGAGGGGCTCAGTCCAAGAGAGTGCAGCCAGCTACGCAGCCTCTTGACTGAGTTCCACTACCTGTTTGCTGCCAAGGGCAACGAGCGCGCCCGTGTCATCAGGTGTGACGTCAATGCAGGCACGGCCCTGCCCATCAAACAGTGGCGATGAGAGCGAACGTTGAGGCAAAAATGAAAGAGATGACGGCAGCCCGAGTTATCTGCCCCTCGGACAGCCCCGGTGCCTCTGATGGCTAAACGCAGTCACTAATAGGGATTCCTACCTTTTCCCTCACACCGACGACACCCTGGGCAGCACCGGGGGTCTGCTTGGTTAAGCTCGCTGGGTCTCTGCAGTGGCTCTGGAGAGGTCCCTCTCACAGCCACAGCAGGCCCTAAGATGGTCGTCACAGCGGGGAGAGGGCATGTGGGTGTTTGATGTCATGCCGTATGGACCAACAGTCCAGAAACCTTTGAGCAGCTAAAGGAGTGGGTCCTGCAAGATGTCCCTGCTGCAGCCTGCGTGGTGTAACTGGAAATCTTGGTGGACGCCTCCAGCTTCATTCAACGTGGCACTAGCCAACCATCGGCTAATGCTGCTACGGATCAGCAAGGCTAACCTTTGGCTCAGCCTTGTCTGTTACAGATGACAGAATTCTCTTCTTAATGACCAGTTGCTGCAACTTTCCTCATTTATTAATACAGCTGTCTCACAGTGAAGTGAGATACTTGAGGCTAGGGCTAATTGGAAAGAATTTGTTACCAAAGTCACTGGGATGATCTGTTATCCCTTACAAGAATGTTTTATTTAAATGTGTTTAATTGAACCTTATCATTGTTCCACAGAGCGCAAAGCTGATTCCCTGACAGGGATATAAGGCATTTTAGCATAATTGTTCACACACTTAGCTTTGAAGACAGAGAACAGGGTCCTCAAATGCTGCCGTGTTAAAAAAAACCCAAAAAAACATGGGGAGTTGTGTTTAGTGGTGCACTAGAGCTGAAAGTACTGTAATGTTGACAGAAAACATACTGACTGCAACTCTGTATTTCATAATATTAGACAGAATGCCTGCAGTTCCTACCGTTGAGCCGTCAGTTGCATTTTAGTCTGCAGGGTTTCGTTCAGTTCCATTTTCAATACTGTCAGTTTGCAAAATGAATTCAATGAATGAATTACAGGAATCCCCATAGACATTTCCATGAGTGTGGTTGTGTTTGACTGCCCACTCAAAGTTGGGGAGAAATTGGGGGCAATATTCACGATTTGTAATCACTTTGGATATAGAATGGCCAGATTGAGCCAGAGCATGCAGTTTGTACAGATCGATGAGCAATCACCTCATGTGCAAAGGAGCCTAGTCAGACAATGTTTAAGGACTAATGATTATTGTGCTTTGCCACTGTATGGGTATTACTGAGATTTGTCAAGGAAGAACTATTGACAACTACCGTCCAAAATATTGATAGGTTGTGTTCAGATATGACCCACCTCCAAGCCGCATAGGACAGTAAAGTTATTCCCTGCATAAAGGGATGTGGTTCTGGTATGGATGTGCGAAGCAACAGTCACTGCTGTCACATATGAACCATCATACCCAAACATGCTTACACATAGATGCATACACATGTACAAATAATCACATCTGTGCTTGCACGTATGTATGGATACACATAAACACACACACACACACACACACACAGAACGCACACAGGCACACACTCACACACACACACACACACACACACACACGGGCACACACACAAACACACACATATGCTACTCATACACCTAGACACATACATACATAAATGCACACATGCAAATCACAGAACATGCTGTGCAATTTGAAAGTTGCTGGATTTAAATCAGTGCCAGGCTATAGGAATGTATAGGCATGAAATATTATATGAATGTGTTTTCAAAGGAGCATGCGGAGAATACGAATCTCCTATTTTTTCTGTAAGGTTCAATCAGCACCAAAGATACACTGCACCATCTTCATTGTGCCTTGTCTGTTCAAACAAACTCACTGTTTTTACCACCCTTTCTACAAGATTCATTGCAGTATGCATTTCATGTAATGTTCAAAAGTCCTGAACTGATGAATTTCCAAGAATATTCCATGTATATCTCACTGATTGTTCTGGAACATGGTTGATTTAATATGTTGTCTAGGGAATGTGTTTTTCGTTTAAGGTATTATTATTTTAGATGACATGCTATATTTTCACTGGAAATGATTGAGCATATAGATTGAGTCAAGAAAGACCGTGAGTCCTTGAATTGCATTGATACATAAAAAGCCAAGACATACCCTAATGGCAGAAGAAATAGAAATGAAAAATGAAACAAGAAGAAAAAAAAGTAGTCTTGAAGAGGAACAAGGGGAATACATAATGACTAATTAGGTAACATTTGCAAGTGTTAGATTTCATTCCACGCAGGGTCCTTTAGCTCTGTAATATTCAGACACATGGGACAAATCCAGAGGAAGGTGGCGTGCACATGATTAATGCAAAGGGTTTGGCTGTCTTCAGGAAAGGGGGGGAGTAAGAATAATGGAAGGCATGTCAGACTATCCATTCCTAATGGTGCTCCTCTACCTCAAGGGTCATGAGGAGGGGAGAAACAGCTCGGCTGTGCTCTGAAAACCCTGCCCTCGTTTCCCCACTCACGTGCTGGTCCAGAGCGATCCAGAGCTAATTTCAGACTCTAATGAACGGTCCACACCTGGGAAGATCACAGAAGTCAGTCGATTCACTCGTCTCTCTCTCTAACTGTACTTCTTCACGGACACGTTTTGCATGATGTATCTCCTGTGGAACAATGTGAATTCTTGGAAAGCAGTGATAATTGAGTCCAGTGATGGGATAGGATGACACACTGTCTGTGGTTGACTTCCAAGCTGAATACTGAAGGACTGGATTCTTGTAGGAATCCATGTTTGATTCTTGTTGCATGTGAGGCTCCAAGATCCTGGACATAATTATGTGTAGCTATCATGTTATTAATAATGGTTTGAGCCATTTACAGTATATTGTTTTATTTTTATGTTTATTTTTTTATAAAGCATCTCCAATTCCCACCCAAATTTTCAATAGCCAATCATCAACAACCACAGCTGCATTCATGCTGCAAACCCCTCTGGCGATTCAGACGTGGTGTCGCCAGCCGCTTCTTGCACTACACAGGCTACAGCTAAGCATGCACAGACAGAATCAAAGGAAGACCTTTCAGTCTCATGGCCAGCTGGTCGACCAGCAGGGGTCGATAGACAGTGATGATCGCGGATCCATAACCGACTAAACCCTCCCATGTCCTGGGTGGGCATGTTGCCCTATGGAGTTACCGACCGCAGTCGGCACCGGCATGTTTAAGATTCATTTCCAGGCCATGCAGCTCATTCATGTGCCACAGCATGGTGCCTTGACTGAACGAGTCAGTCAGCATACCTAAATTAGGCTGGTTTTATATAGGTAGCTCTGCTCACTCCGGGGTTTTCGAAGCCACCCCCTTTCGGGGAAACAGCAGGTCCTTTTTTTTTTTTTTTTTTTTTACAAATGCACAGGTATGGAACAGATGAGAAGCAAATAATTTATATTTCACCAGTAATGCTAAAACATTATCAACTGAGCCAAGACCAAGAGCACTAGGTAATTAAAATGTCTGCTTCTGGCTCTTGGTTCTCAAATTAATTTCCAGCAACACATTTTTATTTTGTTGGAACAAAGAAAAATGTTGAAGCGGCTTTGTTTTTAGCACCACAAAACACAACTTTCCTTAATTGTAAAAGTCCAGAAAGTTTTTCTGCTAGAAAACATTTTAAGGATATTTTTGGAACAAAATTGCAATAACATGTATTCACAACTTTCTATGACCCCAAAATAATAAAGACATGAAGCCAAAATAAAGGCAAAAATGGGGGTTCCATGCAAAAAAGGGCTGTACTTCCTAAACGGATCACCCAATATCGATGCAAATACCCTCAAATTAAAGCCGACAGCCAATACATTATCCTCACATTCATAATTCTATTTCAAACAACAAAAATGGTGTCACTGTCCCAATACTTTCACATTTACCTGCACATCCCAGTGTTTTTGAAAAATGAATTTGAATTAATTTAATCAAAATTTTGATACATTTTTCATTTTTATACTCTTTGAATGCTGAAGAACAAAAACTGTACCAGCTTATAAATGCCAATGCTTTTGGTTATTTGGGTTTTTTAGGTATTGATTAATTACTTCACTTGTTGCTCATTTGTGACTTGAATGGATGTCGCATATGCTCACCATGACTTCATTAATCAAGAGAAATGGCTGATCACAGCTTATGAAGAAACATTAGCATGCTCAAACATGATGTCCAGAAAGAACAAACACCCAAGTAAGAGGAACAAGCACCCCACTATTCTTCAGCAGAACCGCCTATTTGTGCCATTGGCTTGCCTGTGGTCACAGTCTGGGGTGCTGCTGAGCAGACTGAAGGCTCTGTGAAACTGCACCTGTCATACAGCTGTGTCACATGACTTCAATGACACTTTGGTCCACTTGCTGTAAAATCATTAGTGGTTAACCTTACATTTGTCATTCCACATGCACATCTAATTGATTATTAATTTTAAAGTGGCACTATCCACTCATTTCATCAAATTTCCATTATTAATATATGGCAATAATTCCCTTGCATCCATTATTCCGCTTTTGCGCATTTCCATTTTACATAATGGGCTTTCATAACTGGTATTATGTTTGTAAGCAGCTCCCCGTGGAGTTTAAGAGACTGGGCTTCAGACAGTGTAGATCAGCTGTAGATGGACAAGTTCACTCTAGTCTGGGAATGACAAGCCGAGATGGGCTGAATGGTCGGTACATTCTTCTCATGAAATTTCCCTTTGCCCTTATGAATATAGATTACAATTTTAGAAATAACCTTTCACAAATGGGCAGAATTACCTACAAATATCACATCACTGACTCCAGTTCACTTCCACGTGTCTTCTGACTGAATATGTACAGTAAGAATAAACCAGATTTATTTGTAAAACTTGTCAAGTGTCAATGCAGTTAGTTGCCTGTAAAGTATTCACAAACATTCCCGTTGAGATGCTCTTTGTCATCAAAATGAAGTGAACTTTGAGGAGCCTGACATTTGATGTGTGGGATTCTGTTTTTGGTAACTGTCACCTACCCACGGGTCTATCTATGTACTCAAATTTGCTCTATCAATGAAATTCATCTTCTCTTTCCACATAAATCTGACTACCCTCAGCTGCCTTAACTGAAATGCATGATGTTTGATGATAAGAATAGACCAGGAGGCTTTAAATGTTTTCCTGCTGTCTATACAAAGCATGGTTTCCTAGTCTTAAGTGCCATGCTGGACCTGAAATTCAATTCCTAGCATCTAATGAGGCATTTTAGTCTGTCAATTGGACGATATTACACACAACTGCTTTATTTATTTATTGGTTGGTCCTCCGCTGTTCGGGGTTCTCCTGGGGATCTGCGTGCTCGAGGGCTCCCCCGACGTGTTTAGAAAAGCATGTGAGGCAAAACGACAGAGCTGCTTTATATAACCTCCATCAGATGCACTGCCTTTTCTTTACCTGCTTCCTCAATGACTTTTCATCACATTTTGTTTGCCACAAAGATGAGTGATCATGTGATCATCTCTCCATCTCTCCGCCTGTTAGCTTATACAGATTTTTTTATGTATTTATTATTTATGTATTTATTCATTATTTTGTACGTGTGTGTGTATGTGTGTGTTTGTGTTTGGCATGTTCAGAATGATCACATGTATCACGAGTGAAAATAATAAATCTGGTCAATTAGGGTAAGTTTTTAACAAGATCTCTTGCTGTTTTCTTCCTGGAGGACTTGTTTCAAAATTGCTGCACTGTAGTTTTAACTCACTGTAGATCAGTTAGTTCATGTGACGCGGGATGATGATTTCAGCTGAAGGAGGAGGGCGTGCAAAGGGTGTATTTCCACAGAGCCGTGGGGCTCAGTGTCTCAGGTCAGACTTTTACGAGAGACGCCTCATCTCACAGGAGGAAAACTGTCAAAAATCATGATGCGTGCACTTTTTTTTCACAGAATAGGCTAAATTGAAAACAACAGAACTGATTCACCAGGTTCACTGATGTACAATAAGTCTATTACCAATAATTCCCCTATTGGAGAAACAGGAAATACCTTTTTATTGTCCGTCGAAAAACAAACTTGGGTGTTTTGACTTTGGCTTGGACTGAGGGCTGAGCCTTTATTATGTGCATGTGGTTTGGGAATACCCCTTCATGTTCCTTTCAAGGGCAGCCCAAAATGACCCACAGATCATTAACAGGTACTAAAATGAGACAAGGGGCTTTTTCTATAAAAAGCCATGATTGTCATGAATGAAAACATGTTTCTTATGTCCTCTTTTGTTTGTGTGGTACCTGTAGCTCTGCCTGCCTGTGTATTTGTAGGGGGCATGATATGGAAATGATTTGGTCAATATCCATTAACTGATATGACTGTATGACTGCCCATACTGCCATTGTCAATATCTTCAGGTTATACGTTATTTCACAGATTCAAACTGCACCCGCACAAGGTTTCCACATTATTTAAAAAACTAAATCAACATTGCCGTCAACCTGTGAAGGAAAAATGTAACAAATTTAATTTGCATAACAAAATATTTAAACTGAATTACTTTTATTATTAAGCAGCGAGCTACTGAGTCTGTGTATAGCTTTACTTGTGAGCTTGGCTGGCAAAAAAAAAAAAAAAAAAAATTGTACATAAACAGGTTCAGATGACAGTGATTAAATTTCTTTTTGAGATGTTTGACATTTGACTTGATCACTTGATTTACAGAATCAGTGGTGCATGAAATACATCACTGCTCTAGTGCATGTATGTTGTGGCATCAAACCTGCCCATAATATTGACCATAGTGTTAGTTTACCAGCTGATCCCAATAAGTATGTTTAAGCTGTCTTTGGCTGATACCTAAAATGGAGAAAACACTATTAGGCTTGATTGCCTTCTCAGCTGAAGACATAACACCGACTGCTAGGGCTAGATTGTCGAGGAAAGCGTTCCATCACATCCTCGGTAATCAGATGATATCAATCGATCAGCATATAAATCAGGTTCACTCCGAAATTGATTTTAGTGATTCCGACGGTGTTCTTCATCTAATTAAAGAGAAAATTACTCGCTTTGATCTGAAATTCTTCAAAGATGGAACACAGCTTGACTCTTGGAGCTTACTGAGAATGAGTTTTACAGCCTCCAGCTCAGTGTGCGCGTGTGGTGTTAACAGCCTGAAAGAGATAAGATAATCATTGCTGGGAAAGGGGAAGGGGGCTGATGTCTCAATTTCACCTTATTAAAGATTATATGGAGTTTGCGTTCTTTATTGTTGTTACTTAAGGTTCAGCAATTTGATTTTTCACTGCAGTATTCAGCTGCAAAAATGATAAGCGGTGGGGCTTGCTGAGTGGTTCACTATGTAAAGGCTGGTCAGAAGCCCTGCAGGGTAGTCCATGCTACAGGGGAGGGAGGGATTGAGTCTGTAGGATGAGTGCGCAAAAGACATTCTCCACTGACTCTGGCCGTGTTTGTGAGCATGGCATACATGCGCGCAGGCACAAACACACACACACACACACACACACACACGTAACATACATATATGAAGGCTATATATAGCCTGTGTCACCTGTAAAAAACTTGCATCTCTAAAGGACGGAGTGTGGCACAGTGGGTAAGGAACTGCGCTTGTAACCGAAAGGTCGCAGGTTCGATTCCCGGGTAAGGACACTGCCGTTGTACCCTTGAGCAAGGTACTTAACCTGCATTGCTTCAGTATATATCCAGCTGTATAAATGGATACAATGTAAAAGTGCTATGTAAAAAAGTTGTGTAAGTCGCTCTGGATAAGAGCGTCTGCTAAATGCCTGTAATATATATATATATATATAAAGACTAATGGTTTCAATAGAAACTGCTGCTATTTTCCTATAAAGCACTATGCGTTTGCCACCTTGGCCTTTAAACTAGCTTTTTTAGTTGTCGAGTTATGAAACTGACAGTACACAGAGCTTGATGGCTTTCTATATGTGCTACAAAGCCACGATGTCAGAAAACAGGTTCAAAAGGTGTGAAATCTTTCTTGTCTATTTTGAAAGAATGCATTAGTGGCAGAGCTTTAGTCATGCTGTTTATACTGTTGTCTGATATCTAATTCACCATTTGGCCGTTCTCAGCCATAGGAAGCTTCAAAGAGCTTGGCCGCCATTGCCTAGAGATAAGACAGAGCAGGAACTGGGGGGGTTGCCGTTTGAGGCGTGAATGTGTATGTTTGTGTGTGAGTGTGGGTCTGCATGTGTGTGTGTGTGTGTGTGGTGTGCGTGTCAGAGGGGGTGTCAGCCCCCCTGCTCTCTTTCACTGTATAAAATATGCAGCTTTCCTTTAGTCAGCAGTCAGTTTTGGGCAACCTGAGAAGAAGTTTGTAACAGTTAGTTGGAAGTGGGCATTTGAGTCCTGCATCTAGGTCTGGAATTCTACATTTTATCTCTGGTTCTTTTGGAATATTCTGCTGTCTTTTGGTTTTTGAATTTTTGATTATTTTGGGACAAACATGGTGTGTGTGGTTTGGTATGTTATTTCATTCATTTCTTGTGTGACTTCCCACTACACATGCCCACTTAGATTAAATGTAGACATGAGCTGCATGAGGCATTGTATTGTTGCTGGCATAGATCACAAGAAAATCAGTTGATCAAATTTTATATGACAGAGATCCATTATCAATGTAATTGTTGTCCACCGCAGTGCATTGCCCATCGTCGTAGTAACGGTCAGTGAAACAGACTCACCTGATCTCCTGAGCAAGACATTACAGGATGTGAGCAATGCTTATGTGGCAAGGCAAGGCAAGTTTATTTATATAGCACCTTTCAAACACAGCAGTAACGCAAAGTGCTTTACACAGGCATAAAGGACAATAGAACTGCAGTTAAAAATATAAAAACACAATTATTACATAAAATGAGAAAAAAAATAGGAAAGGAATGAGGGCATAAAGGGAGATAAAAACAGAGAAGCTAAAAGCAATACAAAAGCAATTATATAGCGTACTGAAACCAATTTTATCAATGCAGATATCTAAGCACTGGAGTAATATTGTCCACTTTCTTGGTCTTGGTTAGAATTCTAGCAGCAGCATTCTGGATGAGCTTAGTTTTGCCAAGTCTTGTTTTAACATGAAGTCTTTAATTCTTGGTATGTTTTTAAGGTGGCAGCAAGTAATTAGTGATTTAGTAATTATCTTTATGTGGTTATTAAAATTCAAGTCTGAGTTCATAACTAAATCAGGATTTCTGACATGACTTGTAGTCATCAGTGAAAGGGAATCGCGATGAGCACTGGTTTTAGTCTTTCCTGTTTGCCATCAAAAACAATAATTTCAGTTTTATGTTAATTTCACTGGAGGAAAAAGCATTGTTCATTCAGTCATGTTTACCCCCACCAAATAACTCCCACTAATCCAGAGTTCCTTCTGAGCAATTCCAGAGCACAAATTGTGCTGGAGAGTTTTTCCTTCTAAAATTATAATTCTGTCTGCATTTTGCTTGCAGTCATATATCCTGTTTTTTTTTGTATTTAATTCAATTTTTTGCCTCTGTTATGTAATGTAATATTATTTGCAGCACAATTAGTTGTACATCAGAGGAAAATTTCTAAGTTAATTTCTAAGCTTAATTAAAATATAAGTAAATAATGAGAGACACTTCCCGAGGATTAAAACTGATGTTTAAAAAATTGAGAATTTAACTGGTTGTAATGAGGACCATAAAGGAAGTTATGAACAATTATGTCACAATCTCAGAATCAAAGTCGATCTTTTTTCTCATTCATTAAGGGTTCATTTTTACTTTTTCATCTCTTTCCCTCTTTGCAATGCAAACTATGTGCAAATAGGGACTTGAATTTCAATGATGTGGTTTTACCGCCCCAGTCCTCCTGCCATGTGTCTGTTTCTCTCTAATTACCTGGATTTATGGGCTTCCAGTGACTGTGTCTTTATAATTACATGGAGTTATGGATTTTCAGTGTTCAAATAAAAAAATTAAATTTAGATTAATGGCTGTGGCATGTTGGCTCAATTATAAAATGAATTCATTACAATAAAATAATATGTGTAAGTGTACCCTTCCCTAATGGTTGTTCAGGTTAAATTTTTGACCCCACAGAGCAATGCATAATTGCTGCTAGCATTGCCTGGTGTTAGGGATGGTTCAGATGGACAGGATCCATGTCTCACCCCTGTCTAGCGACCCCCGCTGGTCAATTGGGCTCCTGCACATGAAGCATCTTCCTCCGTCTGATACAGTGTCTGTGCCTGGTAACCTTGGCTTGTGGGTTGCGGTGTGAAAAGAAGCAGCTGGTGACATTTCCTGTTCCACTTCTCTCTCCCCTCCAGGAATCGTATCCTTAGTCTCTCTGGCTGTGCTCTCCTACGACCGCTACAGCACCTTAACTGTGTGCAACAAGCGAGCCCCTGACTACCGCAAGCCGCTGCTGGCCGTGGGCGGGTCCTGGCTGTACTCTCTGTTGTGGACAGTGCCCCCGCTGCTGGGCTGGAGTAGTTACGGACTGGAGGGGGCGGGGACCAGCTGTTCGGTCACGTGGACCTCGCAGACACCGCAGTCCCACTCATACATCATCTGCCTGTTCATCTTTTGCCTGGCCCTGCCCGTGCTGGTCATGGTGTACTGTTACGGGAGGCTGATGTACGCGGTCAAACAGGTAAGGCGCCCCTCGGCATGGTGGCCTTCAGAAGCTACTTGTCCACACGTTTCCTGCAGAATTTACAGGGTGCTGATCACATTCTCAAATTTTACTTCCTGTTTGAGAAGTCCACTGTGGTGAACATGTCAAAGCAGATCCGCACTACAGATATCATAAATGTCAATGGGTTTGGGAGCATCTCCCTTAGAAATGCATGAGCATATTCCCATTTGCCAGGATCTTCTGTAGATAATCTGTAACTATTTTACTATTTTGCAGAATGACTCTATTTGTGATACAGTTTCCCCGAGCAATCAATGTATTCAAAATTCGATCAGACATCCTTAGCAGATCATGTGCAAAGGAATCTGGGAAAGGTCAGAGGTCTGAAGGGTTGTGAGCTGACACTGTCTCTTAGAGAGAATGTGGGTGCCTGCTGTCCCAGCTCTATTTGGGGTTCTCTGTGAGGAGTGTACTCAGGGCCATTGTAGCGCATGTACTGAGGGTGATGATGATCTGATGCTGGCACCATGCTCTGGGGACCTTCTATTACCTTACAATGTCCCTTTGAAGGAGAGATGGAGCGCGTAAGTGCAATTACGGAATTTATTCTTTTTGCTCTTGCACATTCTTTGGAGGGCGTGCTGGTTTAACTGATACACTAAAGCAGCTAAGTACAGTGAATTCACCGTCCCTGAGTATGTGCACATTCATTTTGCTCTCAAACAGACCTCTCATGTAGGCGGTGACAAAAAATGCAGTGGAAGGATAATGGAAGACCTTCATAAATGCCTTTATGCATGTGCACAGACTTTTCAGATACAAGGGCATCAAGTCTTTTTTAAGGAGCTTAGCATTGGACTGAAGTCGTATTAAGGTAAATGAAAATATAATTCCCCATACTGGAGTGCTTCCACGTCTAGGTGTAAAAGGTGTAAAAAGCTCTTTATAGGATGGAGAAACTATCGGATTCTTGAAACCTAAGATGTCTCAATAGTGCATTATAGTTCATTGTGAGTGCTTTGTCCTGCATGGCTGGATGGCATTTAGAGCTACAACAGCCCAACCCTGAGCCTCTGGCGCTTGATGTCGCTGCCATTGTGACATTGTCGATTTTCATTTCGATCAGCGCTTCTCAATGTTACACTTTGATAGAAATCTGTCAAACGCCTGACCGCTCACTGCTTTTTCTTTTACTTGAAAACCTAACGAATGTGGCCACTCATGCTGTTCTTATCTTCAAAATGCAGATTCACCCCTGATTAATTACTTGTTGTCTCCTGCTGTGGGGACAACAAGTAATGTTTAGCAGTACGACGAAACCCTTATGACCTGCTGCATTAAGGCCATGTTCAGAACAATGGCAGCGGCTCACGGTATATGAATGAGAGGCAAAGGAAAACAGGAAAACACTTCACTGTATTCTTTTTATTCAAATCATGCAGGGCAGGGTACGGACAGCTGTCTCAAATTGATCTGTTAGAATGTGTTCAATGCTGTTCTCCTGTTGTGTGACAAACAAAGAGCATCGGGGTCTCCTTAGAAAACGGACTGCCTCTGTTGTGAAAAGGTTACTTCTTAGTGTGTGACTTGATGCCATATTTACGTTCCTGTATCTACCCCTGTGTTTGGGTGGTCGTTCATTGGTCTTTGCTCACAAAGAGGTCCTCCTGTGAAGGGAAAGGTGTTGCTTCTCCTTTCAACGTGCCTGGCTTTCACGTATCCATAGAAAACATCAAAGAATTCATTAAAAGCAGGAGGAAAACAGCAAGCATCTCATTGATGGCACTCCTGCACACTGTTAGTAACATGATGTTTCACATTTATTTGTGAAAATAAATGTGTTCGGGTTAAAATATGAAATATTTTAACAGAATGATTGAATGTATTTGTGCTGGTTTTGGATTTGTGAGGTGTCAAACTCAGAAGGAACGTTAAATACAGGCAGAAGCATGCAAAATGTTTGTGAAGGAAGAAATTGTGTGTGTGTGCGTGTGTGTGTGTTTCCCCAGTTGACAACTGTCTACCATGCTGCAATTAAGCTGTGACAGAATGGCGGTTTAACCCCCCCCCCCCCACCCCCCCTCCCACCACCACCCTTGATATTGGCCAGCATAATCCAGTTCATGATCCAGTTATGAAATGGGTGATATCAGCCTGATTGACTCACTGATTAACAGGCAGGATCAGTCACACCGGGATCCTAAATGTTGGCGGCTTAGACACCTGCCTGCTGAAAGTACCACATGCCCGCAACACCACGAATGGTAATGGAGGAAAAAAAAAAATCCCACCGCAGAGGGCATTTAAAAGTAAGGATTAAATTACACGTTGATTGACTGGGGAAATTGCATGGAACCAAAGCGCAAGTGTCTTGGCTAATGGCTCGTGCGGAGACGCGGTGTGAAACAGGGCTGGGGAAGAGAGGCTGCCGCTCCGCCGCCCCGCGCCTCCTCTCCGCGCCTCCGCCCCGCTGCCGTCACCGCCGGGGGCTCGGGGGATTGCGCGCGCGGCAGCCGTGATAATGCCTGCTGGCAGCTCCGCAGCGTGCTGATGGGCCGAAAATTGAAGGACTGTCCCAGCATTTCTAAATGGAGCGAAATGGAATGGATGGATTGATTGTTGCCATGGTGTCGTGGGAAGAAAAAAAGAAAAGACTCTGGTGGGTCAGTGTGCTCCTGAGGGAGAAGGGAATTGGCGCTTTAGACCCCCTGCTGTACCGCCAGCACCACTTTCCAGTAGTCATGGGAACACAAAATCAGGTCCTTTAAGCTGTAAATGAGAAATCACATGACTTCCATCGCACAATATCTGTTTTGCTTGAGAAAACTGGCAGTCTCCATCGCCTGCTAATCGTGGGATCCTAGAAACCAAGATGATGTACTGTACGCAGAAAAATGTTCAGTGTTAAATCAGTTTTGATCCAGTGGCTTTTGTGCCGATGGAGTCCGTTTTTAATAACCATTTTTATCATTGTTAATATGAAAAGGGGCTGACCATGAATTGCATACATTCAGCTTTGAAGTAACAGCCCCCCAACAACAAACAAACAGGCGACCCTTACCTGAAAACCCCTCCCATCTCAGTACGTCATCATTCATGTAAAAAAAAAGTCAAGATAGCAGAATAAATTCTCTGATGTATAATTAGCTCCATAATATTTGGGACAAAGGCATTTTTTTCTTCATTTTGCTCTGTACTCCACAACTATATATATTATATGATATCAAACAATTCTCAGCTTTCATTACATGGTATTTCACCATGTAGAAATTACAGCACTTTCTATACATAGTCCCTCCATTTCAGGGCACCATAACGTTTGGGACAAAATGACTGCATAAATGTTTCTGATTAGTCAGGTGTGTTAAATTGCTTCCTTAGTGTAAGTATAAGGGCACGTGAAGTATCTAGTCTTGAGTCTAGGCTTTTGGTTGCCTTTGGAGTCGGTTATTGGTGTTTGTCAAAATGAAGACGAGAGTTACACCAAAGAAAGTCAAGGAAACCATTATGAGGCTGAGAAATAAGGTAAAGAAAAAAGTCAGAGACATAGGCCAAACCTTAGGCTAGCTATAAACTAAATATATACTATTGGGAACATCATTAAGAAGAAATAATGCACTGGTGAGTTCAGTAATCACAAAGAAACACTTTCCAGGAGGCAGGTGTGGATATGTCAGTGACACAGTACTGTCCGCAGACGACTTCACAAACAGAACTACAGAGGCTAAACTGCAAGATCCGCTATTTAGCTACAAAAACAGGATGGCTAGGTGACAGTTTGCTAAGAGGTACCTAAAAGAGCCTGTAGAGTTCTGGAAGCTGAATCATCAGTTAAGTATTATTGTATAAGTGTTGAGGTTTAAGATATATGGGTGTGTTCACCTGCTTGATAATAACTCCTAACTTCGCTGCTATTGCTTTCAGGTGGGGAAGATCCGGAAGACAGCTGCTCGGCGGAGGGAGTACCACATCCTCTTCATGGTGATCACCACCGTGGTGTGTTATCTACTTTGCTGGATGCCCTATGGCGTGGTAGCCTTGATGGCAACCTTTGGGAGACCGGGCATCATCACACCGATCGCCAGCGTGGTGCCCTCCATCCTGGCCAAGAGCAGCACCGTCATTAACCCCTTAATCTACATACTCATGAACAAGCAGGTGAGCCAAGCCCTGCCTCTTTGTTTCTGCTTGTGGTGCATTATGGGGGTTGCAGTCTTTACAGACTCAAAGATCTTTGTTTTCAACTTGATAGCCTGCTTTTGCCTGGCTTGAGTTTGGTTTTTCAACACTGTTTTCCTTGCTCTACAACAGTGCTCTTCATGTCAAATACACTTGTAAAATGAATCTTATTCATTCGTGTTTTTTAAATAGTATTGGATAACACTTTTATGAGGAGTTTGAGTTCCGGGAAGAAGTAGTTAATGAACGCCACTGTACATATTTAGTCAAATCAGACGTTCCAGTATTAGACAAAATCAAATGGATTCGGCATGGGATTACAAAAAAACACTGAGTCAGACTGTGGATTGAAAATGATTCCATTTATGTCCTTTTATTTAGACAGTAGAAAAAAATAATTGAACAAAGAAGAAAATATTGCAAACAGCATAATACAATTTCTAATAAAAGATGTTAAGTACAAACTAGTGAGAAAAATGTATCAGCTCCCAAACTGGTTTAAAGTGAATGGGCTTGCCTAGTACAGTAGATCTAATTCCGCTGACTTTACCTGTCAAGATTTAAGGTTGTACAAACATTTGCTGAGAGAGATTTTAAGACTGATATTACTTAAAGTCTAAAATTTCAAAAGCCATCTTTATAGTGCATGAAATCCATAATACACAATAGAAAAAAAAAAAACCCTACTGCAAGTGCTCCCACACATTTAAGTATTTACACACTCAGCGAAGGAACTTTTTCTCAAACTATGAGGAAGTTTATCTGGCAAGACATCTGTCATTTACAGAACAACAGGGCCGCTATAGCCAGTATTACAGCAGGACCCCATAAAAAGATTTGGCACAGTATCAAGATTCGACTGCCACAGCAAAAGGCTGTGCATTCTCATAAGTGCTTCCAAATCCATTCATAGTTTGTTATAACCTGACATCCCTACACCAAGCCAGTGATTAAAGAACAGCACAGGTTATTTACACAGTGTACCTAGGCAATAATTCATTCATTTATTTACTTTAAAAAGGACCGATTTGCATTTTAAGAATCCCAAAACTCACTTAAAGGTTCGGGAAGAAAACAATTTGACTTGATCAGGAAAAAGACCCGAAGCCCTGATTTAAACTGCATGCTACGTGCATTCAGTAATTTATTTCTTCAAGAAAATATGATTTATTATTTTTATTCTCTTGAATTCAGTGTGTAGAATAATCACAGTCTTGTGACTCCCAGGTCTGTGTGCTGTACTTGAGAGGGTAAATAGGAACGGACTAAGTTCTAAGGCTTACAGTGTAAGGCTTTAAACATTGTATGCTTTCGCATGGTACTTTAGCAAGCCAATTTATGGAAACACAGCACATTTAATCTTTCATTAAACTGCCTGATTTATAGCACATGCTACATGAAGTCAACATTCTTACTTATTTTAAGAATGTCTAGAAGTACCACAGGCTGTTTACCAATAGACAATGTCATTACCTGTATGAGACGTACTCTGTATATTTGTGTATATGTATATACACGTACGCACACGCACACACACAACTGATATAACATGTTTTATAAGCACTCTTACATGGAATTCATACAAGCATTCAGATGGAGATTAAACCTAATAAAGGGACTCATTGCTTTATATGGTCATGAAGCAGAGTGATGAAGGGGAGTGTTTCTCATTGGAGCTCACATGCTGTACAACTGTATAGCTACACACCTCTGCAAATGTGTTTCCCTGTTCTCAAGGAGTCCTGTGTGTGCTAGTTTTCACATGCCTGACAGATCCAGTGTATCATTGAGCTTCAAATAAATAAATACAGGTATTGAGCTGACATCGCAGGGCAGTTATTTTCAAGCAGAATGACAGCTACCCCAAGTAACGATTGTGATCTGTTCTGTACTACAAAAATTAATGAGAGTTTAGCCACTACGCAAGGACAGACTGTGATTTATAGACATGTAAGCACATAGCTAGCATGTTTATTTACCTTAATATTTACACTCAAAGTCACAGTATTTCATTTAGATAACTATTTTTGAACAAAGTGGAAGAGTCGACTAAGTTTTAATGCATTGTTAAAAATAAGCACCTCTCTCCTGCAAAGCTGCTATGCTCTTAGCTTTTTTTAAATTTTACAGACAAAGAGCATTTGAACTGAGAAAATGCATCCAAAAGCAAAGCGTTTTTCCTTACATGGAACTCAAGACACCATATTTATTTGCGGTCCAGATGATGGATGAAGAGTCATGAGTGATCAAAGGGAATTTGTAAAAAAAAAAGTATGGTTACAGGCAGATTCTTTTCCTTTTTTGACTGGTTAGACCATTAAAACAGCTCACAAAAACAAAAACATGTGGGTGGGTATCAGAAAATGCCACTTCACTGTAGTGTGGAAAATTGCAAGGGTTTAATGTCAGTGAAGGAAGGAATGTATTTTTACTGGGTAGTGCGAGATGAGGGTAAGTTAGGACAATGGCTGACTGCAATTGGGAATGCTAGATATACTCCAGATGCACCTCAGACTCAGCTAAAGAATGCACAGGAGTTTCAACAGGCACTTTCACCCAGATGATTTTGAGGGTAACATTTGGGCAAGACTAGGTTTCTGAACATACCAAGCAATCGTCTGCTAGCTTGGTCAAAGCCATCTTTACCTAGTATGGGAGGTCAGGGGGCGGTATCTCTAAATTCAAATTACCCACCCATTGTAGTTCTTCAAAAATGATAAAGGGTAGAGGTGACATCATTATGATGTATACCTCTACCAGATTTGCACCTTTTGTTGATGATATTCCTGTGCAGAGATTGCTTTGGCCAACCACTAAGAGAGACTTAATCAGTTGCACCTTGATTTGTCCAATGAGGTTAATGTTGTTTTGCTGTAGAATTTCCCTTTAAGATCCCACTGTGATGACTGGCCAGCAACAGTCATCACAGTGGCAGTGGGCGACTGAGTTGAGTCCACCCACGGAGTGTGGGGACACGGTCAGTGGGTGTGACTGTATCTCATCAGCGGATGTGCTGACTCTGCAGCACTGGCAGTGGACAGCGAAAAGAACCATGGACTGTCAGCATGCACTTTGGAGAGACTTCACTCTTCACTGAACTGATGAAGGGGGGTTCCAGCAGTGGTCAAGTGATTCAGTTGGACATTGCAAATAGAGAAGGAAGTTGTAATTAAACATTAAATATGACAATAAATACATAATTTAACTTAAAATTTATCAAAATAAAATGTACAACTTAATTCATTGAGGTCAGGTAGAATGAAAACCAGAACACACAGGTGTCGCATATTAATTGGGCCACAGTAAGGAAGCACTGCTTTCAGACTCTCCTCAAATCATTGTGGAGTATGTGTGTGTGTGTGTGTGTGTGTGTGTGTGTGTAGAAAATGGATGTACATAAGGCTGTATCTACAGTACAAGACCAGACGGCTGCAGAAATCACTCGAAAAAAAGAAAATGCATTTAGAAGAAAATGAAAACATCAGGCAGAAAATAGACACATAGAAAAATGCACATCTAGGCATTTGATGACCGCAGGGTTAGCGATTATCAAAACCATCATGGCTGATCCCAGGAGGATGGGCATAAAAGGCTGTCTAACATTCAGTATTGACTAGAGTGTCTAGTCTAACGTCACACGCCGCCAGCCACTATTGGACACAGACATACAGACTCGAGTACAGCTAAATAAGACATCCCTGTGCAAAGAACAGCTCAATCTGGGACTTACTTGAACAACAAGCATTTCTCATTGCAATGCACATCCAGAAATCACACAAACACTGCTCTAAGACTTGAGCTATTGCTATCGTAGCATCTTAGGCAGCACCAGGCCAAGTTTTCCGTTGTGTTTTCAGTTCAGAGGATGCTAAATTACTTGGAACTCCTTTCTTTATGGCGAGAAAATGTTTTGTCACCCTCCCTCAGACCCAGTCTTTACGATTGTAGCCGTTGAGCTGCTGCTAGTCTCATCTGAATGACGTGGAATGCCCTGATTGGCTATTGCTATGGTTCTAGTTGCGGTTCTTCTGGCAGTCCATCCCACCAGAAGGAAGTCCTGGAGACAGGGTTGACAGATCAGGAGTCGCACTTGACCGCGCTGAACCCAGTCAGCGTGACCCTACCATTGTTCTTGAGGTCATAGTCCGTGCCCGTATTCATGTGCTGGATCAGCATCTTCTCGTACAGCAGCGGGTGGTAGGCGCCCAGCGTGCAAGCCGAGTCGTAGTAGCGCTCGTGGTAGTGGCACAGGTCCGTCTGCCGAAGAGAGGGGATGTACTCGTACACGTCGATCTCGTCACAGAGCGACATCATGACGGCTATTCCTGAAATGCAAACAAGAAGAAGAATGTCCAGTTCAATTCACAGCAGTGCTGCTGGAAGACATGCCCTTATCGTAAATGCAAGGCACGACCGTCGGCACCGGAAAGGATCTTAAGCTATAAATGTAAGCTTAAAAAATGTTAGCACTGGAAATTAGCATGATGCTAATGTTGAACTGGAATTCAGAATAAGCTATATGCTAATGTAAATTAGTGCATGTATCTCTCCCTATCTGATCTTCAGCACAAGGAAACACAGTTGCAAGACGCTCAATTAAACAGAGCAGCATTGCACAGAGGTGCTATTGTAGCACAAATGCGAGAAACATTTTGAGCCCAGAGCAAAGAAATTGGATAGTCACAGATAACCCAACACACAGAGAAGCTTCACTGCCTTTTAATGGGCTGGGGAATAATTTTCTAGTTTTTCCAAACTTACGCAAATTGCTGCTTTTCCATGTTGCTTTATTCTCTCAGCCCACTTGAAAACTTGTTTATAAATGGAACCAATCAAAAAACAAGGAAAAAAGATTGGCTGTGCGATTGATGACTTGAATTCCCGAAGAGTGGCTGATATTGCCGGGGGTTCTTGTCTCCAGTTCTACAGGTGTTTCCTGATTCTCTTTCACTGCAAGCAGCAGTCACCGGAGAACGGCCTCACCTCCATGCCCTCCAAGACCACGGTCATCCAGCTCAACCGCAGGGTCTACAGCAACAACGTGGCCTGCACCGCCCAGCTCTCCCCTGGGAAGAACCAGCTCGACTGCAGCACCCCCGTCACAGAGAGATCCAACCCCTCAGAAGTCCCTCACTGACAGCCCCACACGTTCCTCCCCCTTCCAGCCCCATCCCCACCAACATGTGGCACTTCCTGTTTCCTGTATGAAATCTCACTGTGATTTATGACATAGTCTCATATCCAGCACCTGTTTTAACTTGCTCGCTTGTTATTAAGTATAGGTGTACATATGATCACATTTTCCATGTACAAAAATTCCAAGTTATGCACACATACACTGTCTATAACTCATTCATTCAAACTGGCAAAATCTAGGCCTGCCATTAAAAGTATTGATATCAAAATGATGCCACGTTACTGTACTACAATATAGGCTATCTTGCCTCACCAAAATTAAATAAGATGTATTCCAAAGCAATGCTACCCAATGTTATAGACAGTGTATGTCTTGTATGTGTGCGTAACTTGGCATTTTTGTATGTTGAAAGCATGTTTTTTTATGAGATATCGTTTCTTTTTGCAAAGCGTTTTGTTATGAGAAAGTGAGAAATGCGAAGTGACCCTTTAAGAAACGGTTGTTGATTATGACTATCCTTTTGTGAATTTGTACAGTCTGATGAGCGTGTACCGTTTAGCAGTTTCGCTTTGCTATATATGTAAAACAGTGGCTGTGACAAAGGGTGCAGAAACGCAGAAACGTAGAGAAACGCAGCTGAAATATACCCAGTGTGTGTACTCGCGGATTTGACGGCCATCCAACGAGCCTTGATTGAGAAAATAATCAGCAAGCCCGTAGAATTAGAGCTCCCTAGGTCGCAACTTGTGTACCCTTCTGTCCTGCTCCATTTTCTGTTATTTCGTGGAGATGCAGTTTTAGTGTTTGTAAGGTTCATAAGGCATTTTGATAGGCTTATGTGCAGGTAGGAGCCCTCTTCGGTGTTTTGCTAAGCAACATCAGTCAGTTTACGTGAGAACTGGAAGTAGTAAAACCGGAAAACTTGATAGTGGAGAATAGGAGCAGACGCATATGTCCCAGCAAGCTTTGCATATGATAAAATAACAATAGTACGAAAGAAATTAGGAGAAATTATGAAATTGAGTAGTTGAAACAATGTTTTTAGCAAAATGGGCATGTAGGTGAAGGTTGACATGATCACAGACTATAGTGCGAAGTAAATGAAGTGACCATGAGCGAGCTGAGTTTCCTTATCGAACGGCTAGGAAGTTTCTTGGGTGACAATAGAAGAGCCCATTGAATCCATATGGCTTTGCAATATTGTAGCCGGTTAACTGAACGTGTAGATGGTACATCGTAATGCAGTGTATATACTGTACGTTTGGTGAACGGCGGGTATATGTGGTGCAAAAGCAATAATTGAGAAGTAGTAGACAATTATTAGCGAGGGAAAAAGCAGGTTAAAGAAACTTGTTTCTGAGTGGGCTTGAACCTAGGGCCCCATGGACCATGGACCATAGACTGTAACACTGACCACTAGGCCACGAACAGACTAGCTGTTCTGACTGGAAATGTTTCAGATGAGAAAGGTATGGGCATTTTTTGTGTGTATGCAAGATTTTCATTGGCTCATGTAGGTGAAGGATTGGCTGGTGTCGGTAAAATGTCCAATGGGGAGACATTTTGTTTGTGGGATAGGCAGCAGGAAAAATAAGAATGAGAAGAAGAAGAAGAAAATGCAAAATTCCCGTTAGTTTGGGGCTTTATTGCGTGGACATGTGAAGTTATTTATGAATTCTGTCTGTTGAAATGGGGTCAGAATGTGCAGAATGTAATGTTTTTAAGGGCTGAATGTCTGTGGCTGTTGTGGTTATTTCTGTGGGGAACCCTGAAAAGTGGCAAACTCTCTGCGCTGTATAGGTATGGGGCATGCCGCCCTGCCAAGGCATAAGTTGGCGGGATGGCATACCTGCCATCCCAAAACCATTACTGTCTTACAGTCGAGAGGTGTAAGTGCTTTTCATGCTTCTTTTATTTTAACCTGTGCGCAACTTATTCTATGGTTGTGTTTGGACTGATGCAGTCTTCAACCTTGTGCTGTCCTTAATGTGATTGAAAACAAATTTGTAATAAAGTGCAGTATGGCAAATCAAATATTAATTCTGGATATAGATATATAACACACACGCATGCCTGCACACACATCCACACACGCACGCACACACACTCACTCACCATAGACCGTTTAAAATCAAAGGAGGCTTGGAAAATGACTACAGACATTTCAGATTGGTTGTCGCATTTCTTCTCTCAAAGTGCATTTATGTCCAGTCTCAGCCAAAAATGTGTTTTCATGTTTTGATTCGGAGGACTTCATTTTCAAACTGTTTTCTGGAATTCCGGAGAAAGAGGCTGACTGTGGAAAAACTTTTGAGATGCCCACTGGTTTCATTTGCCACACCAAGAGTCTGGTGGTTTTGAGTCTTAACGTGGTGTGATTTTCTCATTTGCTGCCTTGCTAGTTTATTCACATCAATCCTGAATCCATGTGAACCCAGGGGTAATTTCTCTTTTTTTTTTTGCTAAGGTTTGATCTGAGCCTGTCAGGAACCTCAATAATATCCCCAGCCCAGCAGCAGAGATCCAATAAAAAATCCCTTTGAATATTGACTGCTTAGCACTATTTTTTTCATCCACAGTTAAAACCAGCGGCACTCAGGACAAACAAAATTTAAACGCAATCACAGCACATAGCAGCACTGACTGTACCATCAGAAGCAAGAAATAGTAAATTTAGCATCAGAATGCAGAAACAGAGCTTGTAGCACTAGAAAGTAAAAACAGAATGTTGCATCAAAATGTAGAAACAGAGAATGTAGCATCAGGATGCAGAAACAGACAGTGTAGCATCAGAATGTAGAATCAGTAAATATAGCATCAGAATGTAGAAACAGAGAACGTAGCATCAGAATGTAGAAACAGATAATGAAGCAACAGAATTTAGAAAAAGCAAATGTAGCAGAAGTGAATGTAACAGAACGCATTGGTTTTGAATGCAGCTGGAACACCAGCAGCAGGTGCCTGGAATTTGGTTATATGGCACTGAGATATGACAGAGTGCATTGCTCAGTGTACCGAGGAATGCTGTGGTCACAGTACATTGGGGATATAGGCTGTCAGAAAGCGCACACACACATGCACACACACACACACACACACACACACACACACACACACCAGTGCACACACGTACAGTGCTCCCATCCCTCATTCTGGGGTCCTTCTGGAATTTTCTAGGCCCACCTGTGAGGGGAGCTACACATTGTCATGCAGAGCGCAGCAGCACGGGGCGGGGCCGGAAGGACCCACCCGCGTCTTTGATGCTGCTGACCCCAGGGCCCGGCTGCTCGGTTCCAGCTGTGAGGAGAAGCCGGATCGATACGCTCAAATCAGCTTTCATCAGGTCCAGCGCCTCGCACGCGCACACGGGGCGGGGCACCGCTAGCTGCACGCCCGCACGTGCGTTCGTAACGCCGGGTGTCGTCGGCGTGAAAATCTCTTTCAAAGAGCCTCGCCAGCCCGGCCTGCCCAGTGAACCTAAACCCGTTCTGTGTGAGCCATACGCACGGGCGGCCACGGGCCATTAAATATGCCAATCAATAACACCACATTCACTGACAGTGGGACTGAAGTGGATTCCCCTCCCCGGCGGGGTCAAAGGGCATACTCCCCACCATCCAACGCAGTTGTTCCGCATGCTACGAATGTCACCAGAAACATGACAGAGCTCTTTCGTGAGATCTGCTTTGTGAGGCAACACACTGGCTCAAAAAACAAAGATGGCACAGAGTAGTGCAGATTAAAACAGACATCAATACTGAAATATGCAACATTTCCAGAAATAGTAGTACAAAAAGCAGGGTCCCCAATTCCCGTGAGGGACCCGACAGCCAGGTGTGGCCCCTTCTGAATGAGGGTGAGGGACCTTACAGCCAGGGGTAGCCCTTCTGAATGAGGGTGAGGGACCTTACAGCCAGGTGTGGCCCCTCTGAATGAGGGTGAGGGACCTTACAGCCAGGTGTGGCCCCTCTGAATGAGGGTGAGGGACCTTACAGCCAGGTGTGGCCCCTCTGAATGAGGGTGAGGGACCTTACAGCCAGGGGTAGCCCTTCTGAATGAGGGTGAGGGACCTTACAGCCAGGGGTGGCCCCTCTGAATGAGGGTGAGGGACCTTACAGCCAGGGGTAGCCCTTCTGAATGAGGGTGAGGGACCTTACAGCCAGGGGTAGCCCCTCTGAATGAGGGTGAGGGACCTTACAGCCAGGTGTGGCCCCTCTGAATGAGGGTGAGGGACCTTATAGCCAAGGGTAGCCCCTCTGAGGGCTAAACAATCAGCTCAATGAGCTCGGACTGAAAGGCCAAAAGGAAAGACAGACCTCAGGATGGTGGCGACACTGTTTCCTGGGGATGTACTAAATGAATACCCAGCAAGTGCCAACAACAACAGTCAGACCCAATCCCACTGACAGACGGACACGCAGGCCACAGGATGGGCATGAAGACGGACGGAGGGGCAGTCAGGAAGGCAGAGGCAGGCGGACGGACGGGCGGCACTTGCCGATGAAGCCGGAGGAGGGCGGGTTGGGCTGGATGTCCTCCTGGGTGTGTCCCTGAACGAAGTCCCACAGCTGCCAGAGGAAGGCGGGGTGGAGGATGTAGAAGGGCTGGGCGGGGCGGCGCCGCCTGCGCTCCGCGTAGGGGCGGAACAGGTCGTAGTCCGGGCTCCGGTACCACTGCAGAGAGGGGAGGGAGGCAAAGGAGGCTCTCAAAAAACCCCGGCGGACTTCAAAACCGAGCCTCACGCCCCCGCCAACGTGAGCCCAGACCAATAGCGTCCACCCCGCTACTGGCTGAAACAAAAACTGCCACCTGAGAAAAAGGACTCGCTAAATGGAATGGGTGCTGATGAATGGACGTGTCACAATAACACTATTCATGAGCTCTCGATAAGACCCGATGGACTGCCCTCAACAACAACATGACTGGATAGAGGCTATTATTACCCAGCGTTACCACTACAAAGACTACTGTGCTTCCATTACCGCAGGACGTAATAATAAGGATTCTTACCTCTCCCAAGCAGTAATTAGAATGCGGTACTTCATTAGAGTGTAGCGCTGCTATAGTGTAAGAAAACCAGACGTGGAGCTCATCTTTTTCAACCGTGTGCAATTTCATTAAACTTGTTTCAATAAATTTTCAATTTATGAGAAGAAAACAAAAATGTAGATAAGATTATTTGCTCTTGTAAACATAAACATAAACATAAAAATTGGTCAAAAAAGGGTGCTCTAAGTGTCTAGGAAATTTCAGATTTCCGAAAATCCACTTCATATATAATGCTGTGCAGTGTTTATCGAAGCATAATGGTAACAATCACAAAAAACACAACAAAACATGATCTGGTAACGAGAATTACCAGCACACGTGCATACAGTACACTGCAGGCACAGAGAAACGAGAGCGCAGAATAGCCTCTCCACATCAGCCATCAGAGTTCAGATTAAATTCCAGGAAGTGTCAGAGGCACATGACAGCTCCAGCTGCGGTGATTTATGGGTCCTCCATGCCGTCATTGTGTGAAAAATAACATCTGCTCATGCTTAATTCCCGCTCAACACATCTACGACCGATGGCCCTGTCACCTGCTCGCGCTTCCATCCCCGAAAACGCCGCACCCGTGACAAAATGCGCACACGCAAGGGGGGGGAGGGGATAAAGGTGAGGTTGACACCTGACGTAATGATGCGTGCGCAAGCTTCGCTGACGCCGGTATCGGGAGCTACGCGCGTGCACCCAGATGAGGTATGTTCTCGCGAGCCAATGCTTCACCGTATGTAAGAGCAGGTGTGTTTCTCCACGCACAGATCGTGATTCGTGACCCATGATTGATAACATGGCGCGGTTTGCTAGCAGTCGCAGCGCACATGACCGGTTCTTGACGGGCTATTTGTTCAGATTCTTTCAATATCTTATTTTTAAAGCAAAGCCGTTATTTACTTCAGGTACGCAGTGCTTTGGCAGAAGGAGAGGAGAGACAGAAAAAATAGCTTACAGAATAAATCCACATTCTGTATATCCACCGAGTATAGTAGCAGGGAATAGATGACAAAGTACAAAGAATAACCCTATGTGCAACAACAGAGTATAGTGGTAGATTGCATTAGAGCTGAGTGTTGATAGTGGTATAGGGGTAGTACAGAGCTGAGTGTTGATAGTGGTATAGGGGTAGTACAGAGCTGAGTGTTGATAGTGGTATAGGGGTAGTATAGAGCTGAGCGTTGAGGGGGACTCACCTTGTGCAGGTTTACAGTGTACGGTGCTGGGTCCCAGGCCAGCAGGACCACATCCTTATACAGGGAGCTGGTGTTGAAGCGGTGGTTGGGCTTAGCCAGGATCTGTAAGGGATTGAGAGGCGGGGAAGGTGAGTAGATCCCCCCCCCTTCCCAGAGGGCCACAGATCCCTCTGCCCAAAGGCAATAAAGTTATGAATATAATGTTGATTTGGGTATGTTTTGGGTATGGGCATGTTTGTGTATGCCGGGTGCATGCGTGAGTGTGTGTGTGTGCCTGTGTGGATGTGTGTGTGTGTGTGTGTGTGCGTGCTTGTGTATGCCCATGCATGTGTGTGAGTGAGAGGCTGTGCCTGTTTGTGCCTGTGTGTGTATGAGAGAGAGTGTTTGTGAGTCTGTGTGCGTGTGTGTGTGCGCGCCTGTGTGCGTGCGTGCGTGTGTCTGTGTGCGTGTGTGTGTGTGCGTGCCTGCGTGTGTGTGTGTGTGTTTGTGTGTGTGTATGTGTTAGCGATAGGTCTCACCTGAGAGTTGATGATGCGCAAGGTGGTCTTGTTACCGACATCTATCTCGTAGCCCTCCGTTGGCGCAGAATTGAAGCGGAGAACAGCATCATGGGAATCTGAGAAAAAGCAGGGGTCAAAAGGTCAGGATTCAAAAGCTGAAAGCGGAAAGGTGCTCCTTCTGTAGTTAACCCCTCCCTCCCGCACACACACACACACACACACACACACAGATAATTTGATTAGATAAAAGTGCTATACTTTTGATTAGGAGATGATTTTATCCACAAAAAATGACACTGGCATATACTACACATACATGTCCTTCAGCTCATCCATTTATGCAGCTAGATATTGACTGAAGGGCTTCATTAAGTCCCACCAATGTTTGAAAATAAAAAAAATAAAAACAGTAGGGACAAAGAAACTCATCCTACAGGGTAAATTTTCAATGAAAAGCCTTCATGAAGACTGACAAAAGTTAATTCTACAAGCAATTTCTACATTATAACAGCTGTTTGATCTTGAAAAATAGCAATCTATAACTGCCGTACAACTTTATTAAACAAATTTATTTACAGCACATATATACAGACAGACAGAGGTTTACCACAATTAATCTTCCTCAGATAGTTGAATAAACAAAGAATGAAGCATGACTTCACTTTGAGTGTTGTGTCAGCCATTCTTTGAACCGTGTCAATTATGATGAAATAATATGAAATAATGCCATATCAACGTAGTCAATCCCTAAGGCATAAGAAAAAAGGCAAGGTATGAACGCTGATCCTGAGTTCTAGAAACGTTTAAAAAGCCTTGTGACTTTTCTTCTGTGGATTAGCCCAGCTGGAGTCATGGCAGATCCAAATGAACAGAAATAACAAAATACCTTTCACATCTGATATTCTGTTCTTCTCTATTAATGTTTTAATGCTTACTTTTGCCATTAAACGTGTACTGTATTCGATACAACGTTGAATTAAAAAAATATACCAAGTACTCAAATGTTAAGTGGTCGAGTAAAAGATCAATAATATTCTATCATTAAATTATACCATTCACTGTGCGCTTGAAAAAGGTCCAGGCAACATGAGACTATTCTCTGCTACATAATATAAAACAGCAAGCACACACGCACACAGACTAAAGGTGAAATAATAATTGCTAAAATTAGTTCTCTTCAGTTTCATGGATATGACTTAACACTTTTAGTGGATATCCCACTTAAACAAAAGTTTCATAATAAAGTCAATCTAAATCCAGTTTGCAAGTGATCAAGTGTTTATTCCAGTGTCCACAACAACGGCTCCACCTAGTGGCCAGGCCCAGACATTAAAGTCATATCCTACCTGACACTGTCAGTCCACCGGTTTGATGGTAAAAGTTTGATCTTTACAACCCAAAAGCCACACCATGTACACACACTCCTCACTGCCAGTTTTACTGTTAACTAACTCTCTTACTGTCTCTTACTGTTAGCTAACTCTCTCACAACACTGAGTTGGGGGTAAAGGGAACACACACACACACACACGCACACACACACAATCACACCCTTGCACAAGGTATACGGGCAGGATGATGGGCACACGTTTGGACTCTTCTCACCACACACAAAAATCAATCCGCACATTTTCTCCACCGGATGCATGACATAAATAGATTTCAAACACGCCTTTCACCCATCCATTACTGTCCTCTGACAGACACATTTGCTGACCTTCATTGATTGAACATGAGTATGAGAATAGAAAAAAAACATATATCATTAAAACATAACATAACATATGGCTTTCGCCAGTTTCTGAGACATCAATTCAGCAGATAGTCAGTCACTCAAACAGTGTTCCTATTTAGAAATTTCAATCATCACCAATATGCGTTGGCGTTTTTGTTTCCGAGCTCGGATTCTTCACAGTTTGAGAGATGCACCTAATCTGGACTTGTATTCATGTAACGCCTCAAAATACGGAGTACTGATCTGAGGCCAGTCAAGTATTTTAGCCCGTATTGGATAAGATTACCATATGGACAGGGGTAATCTGACCCTAGATCAGTGCTCCTACCCTGGGATACTTCTCGAAGACGATTCATGGTCTTATCACATACGTTTTGTTTCCGAAAATGAACAGGAGATATAAAAGAACTGGAACTGGGCTGGTGGTGGGCGGAGCTGACTGACAGCAACTATCTATTTTTTTTTTTTAGCGACTGGCACCAGCCGAGCACTTTTTCCCACAGCTCGAGACTCTCATGTGGTTTTCACACCTGGCTCCATTGGAGGGTTACAGAGCTTTTTATACTTTTTGCACTGAGTTTCAGTTCTTTTCGACAGTTGTGAAGACCCGCTCTGCTTCAGAGCACGGACACAAATAGCCACCCTGCTTTTTGCTCTCGTCCTCGTCATCCTCGGACAGGATGCGGCTCACCCACGGCCATTCCGTGGCGCAGCGGCGCAGATGTGCCGTTCCGTCTGCGGGAAAGGGAGCCAGCTGACAGCGGTGTGGCGCGCGCGCACGAAACGCGACACCCCAACAAAACGAGCCCGCCGCTTCCCTCGCGGGCCTCCCGCGGACGACGTCCGCTCCGCCGGCTCGGAGTCAGACCAGACGCATTTCACCGCACCGGATGCGCGGAGAGTGTTCGTCGCGTTCCGGTTCTTTAAAGGTCACTTTAGCAGCAGCTGTCCCCACAACAAACGCAGGGTTTTCAGTGCTTGTGGGGAGGCTATTAGTTCTGGGAGGGTGACTATAGTCCTGAATGCAAGGAGTGGTAACCTCTGTGGGTTTCCCAGCATGCCTTTGTCTTGCTTTCAAAAAGCAAGTTTGAAAACAAATTTAGAAGGGAAAATAAAAATAATTTTTAAAAAATTAAAAAAATAAAATAATAATTATAATGATTGTTGTTGTTTTGTTGTTGTCATTATTAATATCATTACTAATAATAATAATAATAATAATAATAATAATAATAATAACAATGTTATTATTAATCCAAGTTATACATAATCATAAACACTTGAGTATTTATGGGAGCTTCAAAATGCTTTGAAAGCATTTGCTATCTTGCCTATCCCACATACAGTGTACATTGGAAAGTGCTGAACTTGAAATGGAAATGAACATTAATGAGTGCAATTGATTATATGCTCCGCTAGAGGTCAGCAAAGACTAACTCAAGCAAGGTTTGTTTTATTCAGGATTCTTTCAACAGTCAGTAATCAGAGCCTTGCAGCTGGTGCCTATTCAATCATTTATTCATGTATGGTTACAGTGCAACTTAACAAAATAAGACTTATAATGCCTGAAAAGGAAAATGTACAAAAGATCTCTGAGAACTCGGGACTGAGGGAGATAAAAATTCTAAAATTACGCCAATAAAAATAGCCAGGAGAAGTAACTGGGCCAACTGCTTCAATATATTTGGAGAAGACAACCAATTTAGCCAAACATTTAATTAAAACTGTTTTGAAGTGAAGCATGATTCATTTAGTTTGAGTCGCAGCCAAATAACATGTCTGATTAATTGAGGCTTTTAAGCCATGTAGATTTGCGGAAATTTACCACCTCCCTACTTTTACCATAGTATTCCCCACTCCTGAGCAACAAATAATCATTTTTTCTGGTGTCCAATTGTGAAATCATTTTCTCAACGATGGTCAACAACTAAGAATCTAGATCATTAATCTGAACTGCTCAGAATAACATTGTTTGTCCTTGACAAAGAGATAATTTCCCTCAGTACAGTCTCTATTCCCATCTTCAGAGGATATGAGAATTAGGCTAAATGTATTGACGCAGCACCGTAACTTTGCATGCCAGGATCTGCTCCCTTGAAAGAATGCGCTGTAAGGGAAAACCCTCTTAAATGTCCTGCTAATTTAATTTCCCCCGCAGGGACGGCAGGCTCAGTTTTACCTAACACTCACTCTGCTTTCTCACTATTCCCAAAATTCCAGGCAGTGGAGGACTGTACTAGCACAGATCCATCGTTGGCTGTGGGAACAAGTGCTCCTGCTGCAACACATTTGACAATTAAAGCCGTTTGTCTGCAATGACTCCAGTCCAGGACATGGACATAATGGAACCATATACTATGCGTTTGTGTATGTGTGTGTGCATGAGTGTGTGTTTTCACAGTACACATCCAATGTATTACATAATCAATGGGGGCACCAGGTGTTTTACACACTTTTTGTCATTCCCAAGGTGCAGGCAATAAGACTTTGTGTTGCAGGCCTTTTTTAGAAATAGGACCAGTGACCTCTTGCCTCCGGCAATGCCCCTGATCCTTAGAAACTAGAAACCGAGGAAAATAAAGAGAGCCCCATTCCCTTTGTAACCGGAGACCTATAAAATACAAGGGGGGCTAGCATCAACTCCCCCACAGCTCCATAGAGACACTGCTCAGTAAACCGAACTGTCGGAGCTGACTATTGGATGGATTGGATACTTCACATTACTTGCTGAGATAGTCACACACCCGCTGCCTTATTCAGGGTACAGAATTAGGGCAGGGGGGAGAGGTGAACCTCACCTGACATATAGACGGGACAAAAATGAACTTGGTACCAGAGCACGGCCGGGCACAGACGCCCCCAGACGAAGGTGGGTCTGTGCACCGAGGGAACTGCCACGCGCTCCGAGCGGGAGGCGCCAGGCACCCGCCGCACAGACAGGTGGCGAGGGAGGAGAGTCCAGATCGGGCGTCCGTACGGACGCGCGGCGCCTGGCTGTCAGTTCGTCTGGAACCCGTCCTCCCCTCAAATCCCCTCCCCTCCCCAACCGCGCCGACAGATTGCTGTCATAGCCTGAGGATTCAGCCGGCTTGCCTTCCAGCGGAGGCGCACAGAACAGGGGTTCTTCAGCTCCTAAACTGCACGCCGGTAAAGTGGTTTTACGTAGCCGCTGCCATCCTCCTTATTCCACTGCTACAAGAATGCTCTGCATTTCCTTCAGGAAACACACACTGTGAACTATGGGAATCCAATAACATAGAGCTCGGATGAAATTCGATTTTTGATTAGAGAAACTTTATTATCCACGCATGTGGAAATTTGTCCTTGGCTACACGTGGCATATAAAACACATTACAAACATAAATCACATAGGCTATTTAATCATGAAAGTACTCATAACAGACTGAACAGCAAGATTTGCTAATGTGCAACCATACAGCACATTTGTATTCCAAGTTTAGGAATTTAGAGTGCGTACTGCATTCGGAACAAAATACCTTTTATAGAGATTCTTAGTGGCTCTTGGCATCCCATAGCACCTACCTGAGGGGTGTTGCACAAACCATGAGAAAAGGGGATGAGATATCCACAATTTGGTTTGTGGATTGGGGGATAAAAAAGCTAATCAGGTGACTCTAGAATCGCAGACAATAAAGCACAAAACAGAACCTCCAGAAATCCTACAATCCCTTGAGAAACTCACCAATCTCCTTGCCCAGGGAGGAGTGGAGGATGGCCCCCGCGGAGGAGACCACCGCACATGTGCGGAACGGGGCCTTGTAGAGCTGCCCCAGGGGTTGGGTGGGAACCAGCCGGTCCCAGCCCAGCCCGGAAAAGGGCTGCTCGGTCCCATCCAGGGCCCGGATCTGCACCTGCTTCTTCATTTCACACAGCAGCTCCTGGCCTCGGAGATGGGTCCTGCGGCGCCCCCTGTAGACCGCGCGGTGCTTGTTGGCGTTCAGGTACTCCATCTTGGCCCTCTGCAGGTGGGGGCTGAGCATGTGGGCGGCGCCTTCGCCCTTCCACAGCTTGCGGATCACTGTATTGGTCTTGGACAACAACTGCATCTCCAGTTCCTTCGGGTTCTCCTGGCGCTTCCTGTTCCGCGTCGTCCGCGGCGACCCTCCTCCCCCCGCCTCGTTCCCTGAGTTGGCCATGGCCGGCGCGGTCAGGGGCCCCCTCGCCGGCCCCTGGCGTCCGTCTCCGCCCAGGGGGCGGGACGAGCGCGGGCCGGGGGCGGGGCTGGCGGCCTCTGGACGCGAGGCCGCTGTGGGCCGGTTGTCGGCCTGGATGGAGGTGAGGCGGCGGGCGTCGGCGTGGGACAGCGGGGCAGAGGAGTGCCGCTCATCGGAGTGGCCGTCCATGTAGTAGGTTAACAGCGCCACGCACAGCCCGGCCCACGCAGCCATGGCAACCAGAAGCTTCCACCGCCTCATGCCGGACTTCATCGTGGGTTTCTCCCCCCACCCCCCGCCTCAGAACCCGGGCCGGCCCAGGATGTACAGGGGCGGGGGGCAGGACAGGTCCTGGGAACATACAGCACCCCAAAGAAGCATGTTACACAGCCCAAAAAGCATCCCTCTATCCCCAGCTCCCTGTGTGCCAGCTCTGTATGCCCTCACTGTCTTTCTCCATCACACTCTCCTCTCACTTTCTCTCTCATATCTTTTTCTTTTCTATTTCTGTTTTTTACTAAACCATTTCCTCCTCTGGTGTCATCTTCTGACAACTGCATTTATACTTCCCACTGGTGCACAGAATGACCACACCCAAATAGAGTACATATGCATTTGTGTGTGTGTGTGTGTGTGCATGTGTGTCCGCATGCCCGTGTGCATGTGTATTTGTTGACAGTCAGAATGACAGGATGATACTTACCACAACAGCTACCCCTACTTTGAATCCATTTGGTTAACAGACATCGGCAAGGCCCTACAAAATAAAAAATAAAACGAATCATTAACAGATGAAGTGCGCACACAAACACGCACACGGGCACACACACACACACACACACAGTTTCTAACAATGACTCCAAAAGAAACAACCGCTACGTCAACCTGTTCCATGTCATTAGTTCACCGCTTACAAGGAACATATAGGTACGTTGCATTCTCCTCTCAGAGAACGACGTCACAGGTCACAGAAGCGTTCTTCTTTAAGCACAGTGTGTGTATATACAAGTCAAACATAGCATAGTCCGTCTTGTATTCACAAATAAAAATAAATACTTGTTTGAAATTACCGTTGATTAAGTCAATGCTCTTGCTATGTATGCCCTACACAAGTTTTTTTGCTGTAAAGTTATAATTTAAATACGTTCTGAGGAGTTTCAGATACTAGACGAGTTTCTTGCTTTAAGTTACAATTTCAACTTCCCCTCAAAAATAATTAGGCCTATGTCTATTGTGAAGAAATCTTCATTTTTTTATTTTATTGTATTTATTTTTATTCTTATTTTCTTGATCTATCTTCCTCAAAGGCAATTTGTGCTTAGAGGCTATATATGTACACATTTAGGTAATACATAACCTTGTTTAAACTGAATACAACTAGTTGAACAAGGAGCATGTTAAACCTCCTAGTGTTAAAACACAAATGTACTGCATATAGTTGAATGATTTATGATACATCAATATTTAATCAAAACATGATACATAATCATCACACATCTGAGTTACATGTAAGATATATGTGTTTCATAAAAGTGTACAAAGTTGATACTGCGGGCATGATAAATTGTTCATTGATAAATGGGTACCCATCAGACTTTACTCTAGCATAAAGGAATGGGCCCTGATTACTAGCCAGTCATAATAGTGTATCCAGAGCAACGTACACAGCATTTACACTGTATCCAGTTATACAGCTGGATATATACTGAAGCAATGCAGGTTAAGTACCTTGCTCAAGGGTACAACGGCAGTGTCCTACCGGGGAATTGAGCCTGTGACCTTTAGGTTACAAGACCAACTAGAAACCATTAGAGCCCTCTCAAACACGAGGGTAAAACAAGCTATAATGAGCAGCAGGGAAGAGGAAGTGAGACTTTCGAGTGCAATGACACAGCTCTGATAGCTTAGCACGCCATGCTGAGGCACGCCACAGGGGCCGACTGATTTCTCCACCCGTTTCATTGAACCAGTTAAGCAATCAGTCGAGTTTTATTTTCTACAGCCCAAAATACAACCAGGCTGTGGATCTAGGACACATTCTGGTCATAACAGGACGTTGTACAGATTCTGAAAAACCGTACGCTCAGCAAAATATCTCCTTCTGTAAGGGGACATATTTCATCAGCTGAAGCTGCCATGCATGGGTAGACAAGACACGGGCAAGACATTCTATTCTCCGGTAAGGCAATGTCCGAAAAAAGGTTCTCCAGACTTGTGCCACACACAAATTACAGCTGTTCAAAGCCCAGGAAAGAAAATGTCTGGCATGCAAGCGATGAACCCCTGAAGGCTCATAGTGATGTCCTTTGAACTCTGTGGGAAGCAGCCAAAATGGAGGATGATGGTGAGAAGCTAGCTTATCTCATGCAGAAACAGAAACATGAGTGAGTCTGTGGTTGAGGCGGAGAGAATGAGAAAGTAGGATGCTAACAGGCTCTTGAGGTTGATGCCGCAGGCCTATGAGGTTTGCTACCTACAGAGAGTGAAAGGTATGCAGTCAGATTCAATGCCGTTCTCTTATACTTATAAGGTACAACACACAGACATGTGCACAAAGGCATGCATGCGCCCACACACACACACACACGTTAAAGACATAGACTGTTAAAGAAGCCCTCCGCTCTTTAAACCCGGAAATGCAAACCCACAGCCTCCTCAAATAGTTTTCAATAAATATTTTTGCATGTCTGAGAGTGTGGAAGTGGAAAGGAACTTTGAAAACACGCTTCAACATTTCAACTCCCTAAGAGACAAAAAGAGAATGACAGAGAGAACAGTATGAACAGAATGACAAGCAGTGACAGTGAAAGAGGCCAAGAGACAGAATGAAAGCAGTCTTGGCGATGCATAAGCAAAAACAACAGACTCCACACTTAATTATCCATTGGCTCATCAGATCCAAAACAGTCTGTTTAATATCATTCTGGAAGCTTCCACAGCCAAAAATCCTGATCAAATGCAGCGGCGCACAAGAGTAGCGTTCAACCAAGATACAGGTGAAGAAGTCAAATTTCATTAATAAAATCATTTTGCCGAGCGTGTGCAACCACAATTTTACAGCAGTTTCCCTGGTTCAGCTACTGAGGGTGGGAAACTGCTGTAAAATTGACCTAGCCTACACCCCCTTAAGGGGATTACACATGTTAAATCTGCGCAGTGTGGGTCATTGGGAAGTGAGCCGCTTACTTTGTGATGTCAGCAGAGGTCAAAGGTTACAAAACGCAAGTCAGGCACCACCCCATGCTGGGAGTTCCATTTAAAAAAAAAAAATTATTTTCATGAAGATAAGAACTGATGAAACAATGAAAACTCCTTTAAACTGAGTACTCGTCTCACCACTGCACCAAGCGACTCATGATGGCGGCGTAGGGCAGCATGATCGTTAGTATCACACCCTTCCTGGCAGAGCAAATATGTAATTACAATGTCTTCTTAACTGAATGTTCAAATGGTGATGTAACAATCACTAATGGTAAATGACAGCCAGAGGTGTGCGTGGCAGTTTTAACAGCTGCAAATGAAACAGTCCCTGACATGCAGAGGGGCCCCAAACGCCCACAAGCATTTTTGAAAAATGTAAATAGTAACATTTACATTTGCATTTTTTAAGGTTGCCCTAAGACCAGCCATGCATTTGCCATTCGTAGCTACAGTGCGGCACATCTGGCACTTTAGTGAACTCTGACCTTTCATAACCATAAATTTACGGCCCGGGTAACTCCTGTTTACATCAAGCGGCCAACACCGGGCTGCGTTTTTGAAGCCAACTTCCTGCTCTTGTTGAGAGACGTTGCGCACTAGCTCCAGTGTGGTTGGCTCCAGTATAGGTGTATCAGCCACCCATTTCAATGTAGATCAATGGCAACAATACAGTCCGAATACAAAGTCAAAAATTTTTCCCCACAAGAAAATGTAGTTGCAATAGGTGTTTTCTAATTTGATAGGGGATGTTTTTAGGGGTGAAAAAAGGGCTTCTTGGTGCGTCAATTCGCATTGCTGTCTTTGAGAAAAATAGAAAAGTGATGTGTTTTTGAGATGGGATCACTTGAACATGGTGTTAACAAAAAAGACCGCTTTCTCTTGCCATCGGTCTTTTATGACTGGTGCATCGTGCGTCTAATTTGGTGCATTTGCTGCAGGACTACGAGCACTGAATGGGTACTTATCCCAGCAGGGGAGATATCACCAAACAAAGCAGGACAAGTCAAACTGTGCTGAACGATCGAAGAAAGATGTGCTCTGGCATCCAGAGGCTATTGAAAATAACAGAACACAACTTTACTCAGAGAAATATGAGGCTACTTCAGATGAGGAGCTTATCGCTCTGACTTAATCTCGTCTCACACAGACGAGTCTGTGTGAGACAAAACTAAGTCACATTTAAATGTAACATATTGCACTTATTGTAGGTAGCTTTGGATAAAAGCTTCTGTCAAACTGTTTACGGTTCCTGGAACAAAAACCCCATCTGTGTAGCAATTGTTGCTAGTTCCTGTTATTTAGTTTTCTTTTGAGGAAGGGGACCTGAGGGACTTTTGACAAATCCCTGGACTCATTGTTTCCTCATGTTAATGTTTTTTTTAAAAATTATTTTTATCTTTTTTTTGTAAGAAAATAAATGTTTGTCTTTTATAACTGGAGTTTGGTCTGGTCATAGGTTACATGCTTCATTATTAAAAGTCAGGTTTGAGGATGTAACCACATCCTTCAAACTGCCACTGCAGGAAGGAGGACGTCTGCCAAAACGCTAATGTAAAATACAGTGTTTAAAACAGGCCTTCTGAGCGAAACTGCGGATGGAAGAGTGCGGATGGAGCAAGAGTGAGCGGACAGGAGGACACTGACATGGACATGATCCCAAAGCGGTCAAATCAGGGGGAATTAAAAGGAGCTTTTTTTTCTCAAAGCACAGTGTCTGTGGACGTCAGAGAAGGGAACTGCAAATAATTCACGCATTTCCTCAGCCTCCACTAAAATGTTGTTTTATAATAAAATAAAAAAGAGACATCTATTCATAGATTTAAAGAGATATTCCCAGTCTTTTTTTTTTAATTAGTCAAAAAGTCCTTGGAAAATTATCTGAGCAAAAAACAGAGAAGTACAAAATAACTTTTCTTTCTTAGACCTTCACAGTAATTAAATAACTTACAGGAACAATGTTCACCTTCTGAATGCCTGGAGGGGTAGAGGGCTAGGGGGAGGTGTGAGATTACTCCAGGTTACGAGCTTTTCACTCTGACCTAATGTCACCTCGCACGATGACTATCACAGCACGAATGGACTGTGCCCAAAATCTCCCTGCATGAGGGGGGGCGGGGCCTCCGCCTTCCAGGGACAAATGGATTTGAAAAAACTGGGGAGGGAATGAGAGAATGGGACCGGAAGGATGTCTGGAAGTTTTCTTCACTCCGTCCTAAGGACACAAGGCCTGAAATCTGAAGGGGTCCCTTATTGTCATACACTGCACCCAGACTCAACTTGTTTGTGTGCACAGTTTAATACAGAATGAATGTGAACGCTAGGGTGTCGAGTCTGTAGATTAACATGCACAGGAATCTGTGTACATCCAGGCATGCCTGCATGTACATGCTGGTGTGTGTGTGTGTGTGTGTGTTTGTCTATGTGTGTTTGGTGAGAATTATTTATCAAGGAATTCTTTGTCATCCATCACCACGGGGTAAAATGAACTATTTAATAACTTGTAGTGGCTTGTTCTCATCGTGGCCAGGGTTCAGTAAATGTACAATAAAAAACTTAGGGCATGAGCCAACCTAGAGGGGCATATAAATTATCCTGTCTACTTCTCCAACCTCCACCCATCATCATTTGATCTAATTTAAGCATATTAGGCAAAAGCAGAGGAGCAAGGATCAAACATAGTTCAGCAAGTACATTAAACAAGTCTTCTCATGTTTGCTGCAGAGATCTGGATATCCTTTATTACAGTGTTCATTCTGTTAGAAGCCTCCACACAACAACCTCTGAAATGAAACTACAGGTGTGCAAGTTAATGAGAGAATAATTACCCATCAGTGTTTAGATATTTCAGAAAGGCTGTTAATATGGTTTCAAAATGTAAGTGTGGTCCAGAAAGAGGATGCGAAATATATATTTTAAGTCTTGGTTTATCGAAACAGTTTTGCCTTAATGTGGTGATGAAAACATGCATAACAACACTTGAGGCTACATGCAAAATAAATATGCACAGGAAACAGACAGAAATAGCCCCACAGGACCTACCTCTAGAGCACGATTGGCCAATGAGGTGTTTGTGTCTGCATTTCACAGCACTTTACTGTGGGCTAATCTACAAGTAATCCAATATTGGTGTTTACAGCCAGTTAGTTCATTAAGCCAGTGTAACTGGCAAAAAAAAAAAAAAATTTGCACATACACTGGTCATCCAGGTATAGAACAGGCCCATCCTATCTGAACAGGGAAATTTGTGAGATTTGTTTACACTATGCCACGTTCATTGTTCAGCGATTGACTTATTTACAGATGCACTGCAATATTATTTAATGTATGACTTGCAGCCTTCAATTAGTGTCACACTTACAGAATGTCATTACACATCAGAAGTGACTTACCATTAATTTATTAGGAAAAGCTGGGTGGTTTATCCCCAAAAAGTGAGATGGATTTATCTCTCACCAGGGTCAACCTGGTAAGGCTCTGAGTGGCATACGCTTATAAGCCTGAAAAGTTTGACTAAGAAACAGAAAACCAGAGCCATCACCGGAGAGCATGGTATAAACACAGACTAATGTGGTACCCTAACAGCCCAAGGCTCAGTGTACCACCATTCAATAAATGATGGCTCGGTTTATACAACAGGAAAAGTCTGAGGTTGCAAGCTAATTCCAAAAGTCAAAAGCATTCTAAATATTATTCTCAAAGAAGGCTTTTCAGCGGTTTGGAAATGTAGCATGAGTGACTTTCAAACAGAAAAATGAGCAACGTGGAGTCACAAGAACAAAACTGGTGCTGAATCATCAGAGCCTTCAGCACAGGGTCGCACGGTTTTCTTTAGCAATCAGAAAATCCCTGATGTTAACTTACCATCATCCACCGCTTTGCCTGTCTTGGTTTCAATAAGAAAATCTATTGTGGTGACAGTCGCATGTAAGTATGCCTTTTGAAATGACTACAATATTTGTTACAGTCAGTGTAAACCCTTCACCCTTAACAAGAGGGGAAAATAATAAGTTGAAATTAGAAAGCTAAAACTAATCATATCTTAGATATGACCTCCCTTTATTCCACTGAGAGAGGAAATCGATAGAATAATATTAGCGGCAAGTAAATTAACAACGGCCCGCTGTCTTTTTCCATCTCTACAAATCATTTTATTACAGTGAGTAAACATACAGCTTTGTGTTCTTACCTTTAAAGGTCAATGGCAAGAGAACATTTGATGGCAGGTGTCCATTCTAGAGAGAAAAAATGACTTCAATTTCTTTTCATAAAACATTAATAATCCATCTGGTAACAGATCAGATTACCAGTCCACATGAAAGCTCAACAGCAGCAAACAAACAATGATAAATCTCATAGACGTAAACGGAAGTATGTGACAAGATAAAAGATGGCCATTGCAGTACATACACGACAAGGCCTGTGATGTTTTTCTTTCTAAGTATTATGAAAAGTTGAATTCTATTAGTCAATGCAGTCTTTCATTCACCCCCAGATAAATATGTATGCACCAAAGCCACTTGAGAATGACTATGGGCAACTGCATACAACAATCAGTTTTAGTATCACATTTTAACTGTGCCACTGCTTGACAATGCTATTGGACAAGTGAGTATTACTTCAAACTAGGTTTATTTTCTGAATCCAGCAGTAACAACAGTCAATGCCCTTGTTAAAATGTTCAGAACTCTGTATACTAAACACAAGTGGTACTGCATGCTAGAACCCCTCATTTAACCAACATATAATATATATTTTACTTGATTAAAATGAATAATCATTGTTGAAAATTAGAATTATCTATTAAATTGTTGAATTTTTTCATAGGTCAGTCTGCAGTAAACTGGTGGAATTAATACCTTACCCAGCACTGATTGAGGATGTTTGGCCTCATTGGATGATGCCAAGTTAAGGCGTGGAAGGTGTTTTGATGTTTGTGAAGGGCAGGCCGCATTCTTATAAACAATTTAATATGGTATCCAGGCCATAATCTAAACACCAGATATCTGACATCCTGTTGTATAACAGGATTCACTGTCTGACATGCTGTGCCCATAGTTACTATCTTAAGTGTAGACATACCAGCTGTTCTCAGCTCGTTTTCAGCGGAATTAGATGTTTAAATGAAGGCAATAATCCTGGCTCTCGCTAACTGTCATAGGCAGGGCCGATGTCAACAAAGCTTTGTTCGGCTGGATTCACACCAGATCAGGCAATGCAGCACCTTGCCGCAGGGTTGTGCGGAGGTGTCGGTGTGTCACTACATGGCCCATTTGTGTGACGTCATGTTGTGAACTTTAACCCCCCCCCTCCATTTCCTGTCTGCTATCTCAAACTAATGGACACAAACACAAACTGAAGGAAGCTTCTTGCTATCATTATTTTGCAGCGTAGACTGCAAGCCAGATGCAGATGTTGAAGCTGGGTACACAAAATAAACCAAGCGAGGACTGGGAGAGTATCATCGTTTGGTCCATGAACTCCGTAGTGCTAGGTACAATAAACTAGCATGCAAGAACTGCTAAATAGCAAATCTTTTTTATACAACTTAATTCTAACGTTCGGAATTGATATTTAGCTAGTAACTATTGTTTCGGTACTTGTCCCATTACCGGCACAGTCAATTCACGATGACGATCATAAAATCAAATCTTAGGAAATGAATTGTGTCATCAATTCATCTGACAGTTGCTCGGTGAACAGCGGAATTCTACATGGTAATTTAAACAACTTATGTGATTGGCCACTGCAACGTGACTCGGGTTGCGTTATGGCAAAACTTGATTCTGGTTCTACTTTCTTCCCGCAGGCCGCTGCGTTTTTTTTTCTGCACTCCACGCGGTCCTCACTCCCGCAGCCTAAACGCACTACCCCCATTCGAATGAATGGGAAGACTGTCGTTTTTGCCGCATTGCCTGATCTGGTGTGAATCCAGCCTTCACCACCTTATGACCACAGCCGGAGGTGGGCGGGAGGCATTGCTAGGGGCTTTACAGAGCTTGGTGCAAAGCAGGACTATCAATCCGTCAGTGTATGCCTGCCAGAACCGTGCCTCAGGAAACCAGCAGGACAGACAGGTGGGATTCTATGGCAACGGTGCGATGTGGACTAGCTTCAGTTCAGGAGATGAGGGGCGAGGCAAGGAGACGAGGGAGGTGACGGGAAGTGGAACTCCTCGCTGAGAGTGCACCTCCAAAAATGCTAACAACTTAACTTAATCCTCCCAAGCGTGACGGAAAACAGCCTCCAACCCACAAAGGAGTTGCCCCCCCCCCCCCCGCATTTAATTTAAAAGCTTCAGACGTCTGGTGGAACAGTTACAGGAAGAGGACATGTGCATATTGCCCCCATGCAAAGTGAGGAAGATGGAGAGGAAGGCAAAGAAAAACCCAAGGATTACAGTTTTAAAACAGAAAGATTTAGTTGAATCTTAGGGTCATCAAGTTTCAAAATTAACTGTTAGATTCCACCTTCATGTCAACACACTCTTTGGAAGGGTGGCACAAAAAAAGCCCTTACTGAGAGCAACACATGAATTGAAGCTCTAAGAATTATTGGAACTAAAACTGGAATCATATATTGTTATCAGATGAGACCAAAATAAAATTTTTGGCCATAGCTACCATCGCCACGTTTTGTGACAAAAGACAACTTCACAAAAGGAAAAGAACCCGATATTCACAGGAAAATATGGTGGTGGTCATTGATGCTTTGGAGCTGTTTTGATGCTAGTGCCAAACCCTACATGCCAGCCAGATCCCTCCGTTCTGCTACCTCAGGACGCCTAGCACCTCCCCCTCTTCGCACCTGCACTTCCAGAACACGTCTCCTATCTGTTCTGGCCCCACGATGGTGGAATGACCTCCCTGTGGAGGTCAGAACAGCTGAGACTGTGAACAATTTCAAACGACGACTGAAGACCCACCTCTTCAGGCTGCACCTCTCTCCATCCCTCCCTTCCCCCCTGTAAATGACTAAACTTAGGGTTGTAACTAGGCAGCTGTTTCATAGGTTACTTAGTTGATGCGCCTGTCTTGACTACTTGTATTTTTATTTATTTTTATTTTTCCATAGATTGCGTTGTTGCCGTTCTCGTTGTTAGTGTTAATCAGTTTAACCATCAGGGTCCAAGTTGAACTATGCGGTTGTTCCCTGTACTTGGACCGGTACTTCTCTCTAGGGGTTTCGTCATACTTGTTCCTGGTTATGGTTATACACTTTGTTGTACGTCGCTCTGGATAAGAGCGTCTGCCAAATGCCTGTAATGTAATGTAATGTAGTGGTCCAGGGGCTCATGTTAAGATCAATGACATGAATTCCACTGAATACAAGGATATTTTAGTCCAAAAGTCCTGGTTGCTTCTGCCAGGAGGTTGAGACTTGGCTGTAGATGGACCTTTCAACAAGACAACGACCCCAAAAATACATTAAAACGTTGCGGGAACACAAAATCAATGTTTTGCAATGGTCATCTCAGTCTCCAGACGTGGACCCTGTTGAAAACCTACGGCCTGAATTGGAAAGGGTTAGTCCACAAATGCAAACCTAAAAATATCAAGGATCTCAAAATGTTCTTCATGGAGGAGTAATCCAAGATCCAGGAAGAGGCACAGTACTATTATCCTCTCCAGGGGAGGCTCAATAATTCTGCTCAATAAATACATTCTGCTCAATAAATTGTACACGTGCAAATAATTCTGAAACCTGCTTTGCATAAAAAACATTAAAGTTACAATCTCGAAGATTTCTGTTTTGTTCTTTTTGGCGGTACCAATGGCGAAAAGCAGTAATCGCAGGTGTGTTTTTGGACCTCACTTCCCAGAGATCCAACCGGATCCAACGAGTGTCGCCTGTGTGGCGTCAGTCAGTTGGCACCTGGGCCACGCCAACTATAACACTTACTATTTACTAAATAAAAAATGGTTGTTATAAGAGTAATGTTATGTACACACTCATTCATTGTCTAACATTAGGCTAACTTAAGCTGCCTTTACACTGCCGAGCTGGGTTAAAATGCTGTAGCAGACCTGGGGTAGAATTAGTGATGATCAATTTCCACAGATGTTCTTTATCCACCTTTTGCCCGGTATGAACATCTTTACACTGCAGAGAAGAATTTGCGGGATTCACTGCGGCTCGTACAATTATGTATCTAGTGCACACTAAACAGTCTTTCTCGTGAATGATTGTTGTGTGATATTTTTGAAACAACTGCCTTGCAAAATGTTACCGCTGGTGTTTCTGGTTTTGCTAGCAAACTGTTCGAGAATAAAGCGGAGCTGGGTGTTAAATTAGCAACAAGAATACTAAAACAAAAACAAAGGAGATTTCATCAAAAAAGGGCAAGGCTGAAGAACCATATGAGCAAGCGTAATAAAATAATAACACTAATCCATACTGCTGTATTCTTTTATTTAGTTTTCTCTGGTTTGACATCTTTACACTGAAATCAGACCTGGCTCTGCTCCACCTATACCCCTGGTTAATGCTCTGTGTAAAGACGGCTTTATTCCGATCATTATAATATATTGATGAACTTGATGGCAATGTAAATAATGGTAACGTTAAGGCCAACTCAGATCAATGATTCGCAACGAGACAAAACGGTTTTAGAATGTTGCAGAGAAAATTGCAGAGGTGTGAACTGGTTAGTTGCAGAGCGTCTGATGCCGTTGCCTGGGGTCTCAAAAGACCCACCTTGTCAAATCGCCAAGTGCAGTTAGAACGTTTACAATCAGACGTCTTGGAATTTTGCAAGTTGCATCCAGTCTCGTAGCCGAATCATTGATCTGAACTGGCCTTTAGTTAGCTACATTGCAACATTGCAACAAGGTAGCATTGCATTCGAGAGACGTTTTGCAAGGTCGGTACCAGTCGGTAGCATTAGCTAGCGTTTTTTCTAATTGTTAGCTGACATTAAATTGTGTTAATTACATTAGCTAGCTAGCTAACGCAACGTTACCTGATATGAGAGATGGATACTGCGTGCAACGTTGTCTAAACTAATGTTGCCTTTCTTGACATGGTCCGGTAGCTAGCGTTAGCTGTGCAAATAGCTAGGCTATGTCATTTAGTAACGTTACATTGTCATCAAATCGTCAACAAATAATATGACCTCTCATGTAACACAAAAACTTTACTAAAACAGTACTTCGCTCACACGCAAGTGAGTTGAAGAGCGAGCTTGTTGCGTTAGCTCCGTCTACCTTCTCTGGCGGATCAACCACTGATGGATGATGAAAAACGCGTCACTAACTATGCGCCACTTGTGATTTTTTCCCGGGAATGTCGTCACAGACACCCAGTTCTTTAATCATAAATTATTATATTTATAATAATATAAATTAATATAATAATAGGCTCAATCACCATTGTGTTACCTAATCGGCGACAGATAGTGACTTAATTTATTTTAATGAAAATCTTCGAGATTATTACTTTAACATACTACTCAATAAAACGTTTTGTGATTAAATTATTGCGTTAAAAAAAACGTATAAGCCCCCCCCCCCCCATGTCTAAGCTCAAAATATGACTAACTGCATGTGTTTGTATTTTATTGTGTGTGTTCTTGCACCCATTTTTTTCTCATTTTCATGAAGGGTGTCAATAATTTTAGAGTTCACTGTATATAAAGACACAGATTTCATCCCAGATTAAATGACACATTATTTTTCCACAGCGATGGTTCCACAGCCTGGGACAAAGAGAGCATTCTAAAGGCTCCTGTCCTAAAAGCATGCAGCCCAGCTCAAGGCGCTCATCTGTCTCTAAGGAGACGCCACTTACTTGACACACATGGGTGAGCTGCAAAGCCCAGTTCATGGCTTTGCCCACCAGCATTCAGCCTTCTGGTCACCCAGCACACCTCAGATTGCATTATCTCATAGCCTTACTGTCCTGCTTCAACTCGTTATTCCATAAGCAGCATTTTTCAGTGCAGTGATATACCACGCAAACGGGCGCAGCATGCTGTACGTTCGACAATGATAGCCTGCCTTAATCTGCTCTCCTGGCCAGGGGGAGAGTGCACAGAAGCACAACTTCTCGCTAATGGATCCTGAGCTAGAGTGCCTAACAAGTCGCCCAAAAGCAATGAGTGAGGCGGCAACCACACAGCTGCTACGTCATCGCAAAGCGCTACTTCACAAGGCCGTCTGTCCCAACACTGTTTGGCATTTCCCTCCTTAGACCTGGTGATAGCTTTGACCTTGATTTTCTGTACCAAAAGGCAGTGCTTTCAACAGGGATTTTCAGGAAAGGGCCATGCCTGCTTCCCCTCCGGTGGACACAATGCCAGCAGAGATTCACGTCCACACCTGTGGTTTGATATAGATCTACATGTGCCCAGCATAATTGATCTGACCCTCTCACTCCCCAGAGGCACACTGGTCAGCCTGAGAATATTTATCAATGGCCCACATCCACTGACAATGTCAAATATTAAGAGGGGTCAAAGGTTGTGACAAGAATTTTTTCCGTGGCAAAAATGAAGGTGGTACAGAAGTTACCAAGCACTATAAGATAATGCGCACACTAGCATTTAAACATGGACACACCAAGGTAAAGTTACTTAATTGCTTGTCGGACCGCACCATTATGCAGAGTTCAGAATAAGGAAGATGAAACTGTTCTTTTGCCTATCAGCTGGTGTTAGGTTATGGAAGTGAAAAGCAGCATCAAGCCTAAATATCCCATAAATGGTAAGGGATGAAGATGATCACTCAGCACCATTATAGGCAGGGTGCAAACTGACAGGGTGGAGGGTGGGGGGGGCGGGGGGGGGGTGGGTGGGGCTGGGGAACCTTTCATCCCAGACAAGAATGGTATCACTCCCACCCCACCCCCCCCCCCGCACCACACTCTGCTACTTGCCTCTCATTCTTAATGTGTTATAATACATCACAAACAACAAATAAAAGTTAACACTTAGATTTATAGTTATTATATATAGTATACTGCAATGTTACCTCATACATTTGTTTTTTCGATGGTATCATTCCTGCGCCATTATTATATATTTATATGTCTTGACTCCCAGATCTGTGATAGCTTCTGACACCTCCTCCCCCAAGCCCCTCCCCCCGATGTCCGCAATCGGTTAAGCCACTCCAACTGGTTTCCCCCTCTGTTTTCTTCACAATTCACACCCTAAATATAGGGACATTTTTTTCCTGGAGTTTGTGATATTATTTCAGTTTCTTGCAGTGACAGGTATATGGCATTGGGGGTTTGTCTTCAAAGCAAGAAAAGCATTTCAACAAGTTCAAGGTAGGTTGTGAATTGTAGGGTTTATTCACAATTATAAACATAAATATCAGTTTTATATCTTCCTATTGCTTCTCTCCTTAAGGGCAGCAGCTTCTTGTTTACAACCTGTATAAGACCTGTGCAATGACAAGGCAGTCTATGCATCCTTCCAAATCTTTAAATTATTTCAGTTAAACTGATAAACTTTTGTTAACCCCTTCAAAAATGAAAATGCCAATGACCTTTTAAAAGGCTAAGAGGGTCACTATATATGCATATATTTTATGAAGTAATATTGCTCCCTCCATTAAATAAATAAAAACCTCCACAGGAATTCTCTCTCTCACTGAAATACTTGGCAAAGCACCAGTTTGACCTTCATGGCAAATCTTTCTCCAGTAAATAACATAGCGGACACCCATTTCAATGACATCCTTTTTAACTCAGGATAATAGAGTGCTGAACGCCTTAAATGGATCCCTCCCAAGAGCAAGGTCTTTCAAAAAACGGAACACTTCAGTAGCATACAGATTGAGGGTACAGGCTGTCTCTCCAAGCCTGGCAAGCGTGAAACCTTCAAGCACTGTAGGGGCACTTAAGTCAACCCGCACAACAAGGACAATAAAACTAAAGGTCAAACGGCGCTGAGAGTTTGCGAACACATTTATTGAGGGCTAGGTCGCTTGTGCTCGGAAACTTAACGTGGGCTGCAAGTGTGGATGCCTACGCTAACACTTCTTTAAATTACTTCTCTCTCTGAGTTATTGCACTGTCGTTAAAGCAGGGTGCTCCTGCAATAAACTGTAAATTGTGCCACAGAAACAAGAAATCGTGTCAAAATGTCATGATCAGAGAACTTTTTTCTTTTTTTCTGGTTCACAGTTGCACGCAGAATACTGTTGAAGCAGTGACCTAATTACCGCAAACCTTCTGTCACACCAAGTGGCTAGCAGGACTTAAGCTAATTAGCTGAACATACATGGTGTCTGTCAGATTGTACGTCAGACTGCTTTTCAGAGGCATGTTTAAGTGCGGCTCCAAATTAAGTGTATGTTTTAGTGATCAACAAAATTAGCTCATGAAAATGTAAAAAAAAAAAAAAAGTTTCACTTTGATATATTTGTTAACGACCATTGCTGATTGAACATAGGCTGCAGTCTTTAGATGAAGTAGTCTCACATTTTTCAGCATAGTTAAATATGAAAAATACTATCAGAGCAGCCTTAAATTTACCTTCATGCCTTCAAAGTCAATCAAGAATGACAATATACTAGATGTAAATATTGGGGAAAATATATATCATTTTGTGTAAGTATCAAGTGATTTCTCTGACTAAACATTACATTACAGGCATTTGGCAGACGCTCTTATCCAGAGCGACGTACAACAAAGTGTATAACCATAACCGGGAACAAGTATACCATCATCAGACATTCTTGTGTTAACCGCAGGAAGGAAGTGTCTGTATATGTTTTCTTACTGTTTCTGGCTCGGAAATCCCCCTCGTCAAATCCAGCGAGTTATTCATGAAGCTAAACCTGGACATCGTAATCAGCTACTTAGTTGATAATAAGAAGCAAAGATGTTCTTTAGACCTTGATATTCAAAATGTAAACTTGATGAAATACAAAACACACATCTCCCTCCCCCCCATGCATTCCCCTTACTTGTTCAGACCCTTAGCCCTTTCACAAAATGCGATAAAAAAACATGTTGCCTTTGCTTTACAGAGAAGAAGCTCACAAAACGAGCGCTTCCCTGATCTGTGGCATGGATGGAGTGTTCCAAATTGTAAAAAAAGGGACTCACTGGGAATCAACGAGCCATCACAAGCTACAACATAAAGATAATGATACAAAGTAAAATGTAACTGCTAGATGAAGGTACATGTAACATGAAAGTGGCACAGGAGATACAAACTGTACAACCAGTTCTCTCTTTGTGTGAGAAGTATGAAGTCTTTTTCTTTTTTTTTTTTTTGTTTAATCACCCTAGCTACTGAGTTCATACTCAAACCAGACAGGCTGATTAATTGCTGAAGTAATTCTGCCTTTTGCACTATTATCTACATTTTTAGATCCTGTGCCTACATTAGGGTAGGAAAAAAACAGGCGCACAATTGTAAAGCATTACATGCCCAACATATTAAGCACAAGCGTGAAAATGCTTCCATATCTGCGCTGCAGTGCCCTCCAACTGGCCTGCCAGTTTGGGGTCTCTCCATTGAACCCTATAGGTCTAATAAAAAGAAACTGTAACTGCTCATTTGCGATAGATTGGTAGCTCAGGGGTTACCATTAATGTTGGGCCCTGTAATGCATGTTTATGATGTGATATGACTGCTATGCATTGCATGCCAGTAAACTTTAAAAGCTAGCAATAAAGTGATTTGCTTATGAATAGGCCTACTATACTGTATGTTCTTAGCCAATCAGCTAGCAAATACGCAAGCAAGTTCTTATAGTTACCTGTTTTACAAACAATATAAAGTTAGATTATAAAATGCTATCAGTTTAACTGGCCTACCACAAGAACCACACCTCAATGAGGCAGCTATGTCAGTGGAGTCACTTGATCAGTTCTGAGAACTTCTGACCATTCTGAACCACTAAGGCTGTTTCAAATTATTTTTCTCTGTATTATGAAATGTTCAGCGATTAGTTGCGTTGCATTAATGTTGGCCAGTAGCAATGGTATTCATTCATAAACCTGCCTTGCTCAGTGAAAGAATAACTATTCCCACCTAGAAGAGTTGATACGGATATTCTCCACATTTCAATAAATTGACATCAGGATCAATCAGGCTACATCAATTGGTCTTTTTTATTCTATGCTACTGCAAAAGCAAGCATGGACTTAATGTTTTCCATCAGTAGTTTGTTAGTCAATTCTCTGTGTTCTTTTCAAACACAGGCTTCAAAAGAATAAGAATATCTTCCAAGATTGTTAGAACACCATACGTTAATCTCAACAGCTATAAACTAGATAATGGCAAATCTGTGAAGTAAATAGGCTGCTAATGTCATCACTATTAAAATCAATGTGGCAGTACAAGCTCGGGTTCCAGGAGCCCCCTTACTGGACCTCAGGGGGTCCCAGGTGGCGCTGCACCCCTTCCATCTACTTGCAGGACATGATTCAATTCTATACGCCTGCTCGACCACTCCGTTCTGCAGCAGCAGGGCACCTTGCACCCCCTGCCATCGAGGGTAAAGGTTTCTCGTTCATCCCTCCCACGGAGCTTCTCCACTCTAGCTACCCAATAGTGGAACAAACTCCTGGTCCTTCTACAAACCACTCCCTCATTGCCCATCTTTCGCCGTGGTCTGAAGGTACATCTCTTCAGTCTACAGCTGGCCTAACTAACTATCACCACTCTGCGGATCATTTCTATCACTTAAATTCCCCCTCTTTCATGCTACATGTACCTCCATCCAGCACTTATTGTGCCTTGTATCGTTGTCTTAATGTTGTAGCCTGTAATAGGCCTACCTCCTAGTTTTACTTAGCATAGATTAGGTCAGAGTACTGCTCAATGTGTGAACTGGACTTAATGTGTTCTTGGCTAATGAATAACTGTACAAAATGAGTATTGTACATTATCGGACCTGTGTTTTGTAGTTGTTCCAGTGACCTTCGGTATGCACTTATTGTACATCGCTTTGGATGAAAGCGTCTGCCAAGTAAATGTAGACGAACATTTCACTCAAATGCACACAAAAAGTTATGGGTAACAAGCATGTCCCTATTAACAGCTTGTCATTAAAATGTATTTTCCTCCCCTTTCCTGATAAAATAAGAGCAGTGGTAATTTGACGCAAGCCACTGTTAACTGTTAACAGGCTAACTGTCTGAAAAAATTGCCAGTTGGTGGTGGTTTTGCAAATAACAAGTAGCTAGTTCCTGTGGAAACTCTGGCAAGATCTCTTGCGGCGGCAGCGGAAACTGAAACCCTAAACCACTGTATATGCACATAAACAAAATGTTTTTCTAAGTTGTTATATTCTGTCATACTTTCCCTGTCATGCCACATCAATGTGAATTATATCTTACATGTTATTACAGTGGTCTAAACGTCCACATCAGCCTGAAGAAATACTTAAGTTAAAGCACATCAAACTTTACAGCTAAGTAGATGTTACAGCGTCTGTCTTTGTGTAGTAACTTTTCCCCTCTCTGTCAACACAGAGCAATCGAGTATAATACATTGACATACTAGTATAAGTGTATAAGTCATCCTAGTCCACTTGTTACTATCCTTCATATCAGTGGCGGCTGGTGATAAAAAATGTTTGGAGGGCGCAATTTTGTGGGGGACAAACAAACTGAAGCAGCACTTCATAGCTCAGCAAAAAAACACACTGTAATGTTGCCTAAACACTGGCCAGTAGCACTAGTTGAACACATTTTGCCCTCCTTAATAATATAAAATAATATGTAGAGATGACAAAATGCCCATTTCACCTACATTACCAAAAGTTACCAATAGGCAACAGCTCAAGTTCTAAATATGGAATTACTAAAGTCATTTTTACTGCCACTGTTACATTCTATGAAGTCATAAAAAGAGTAGGAAAATATTAGCTAACTCCAAGGTCATTTATAGAGCCTTCTGCTGCCATCTGCGGGACAAAATGTGAATATGTGAATGCTGAAGTTTAAAGGAGGCAACTAAATTCAGCAACCTACGGAATATCCTGGGATTATCGGAGCTCTTACTCTCATCATGGCCACACAAAACCAACTCAAAGGCTCCACAAAATTTCACGCAGTCTATTATTCGATTTTGTCACCTCTTCGTTGTGCCTTCTAATGCCAATCCTGCAGCCTTCATCTAGATGTTCAGCAATGCTAAGCCTGCCAAAAAAATGTAGTCTCATACTATTGTCTAGATGGCTGCAGCTACTTTCATGTCGTTTGCATTTTTCAGAAAGATGTTATAGGTCTTGTACCCCCGTCGTTGTCCACAGCGCTTCGATGCCGACACTTTGAAATAGCAAACAGGGAAAGCAATAAAAGGCATTACTTACACCACATCCAGCTAGCCAACTCCATTCGTCATAACAAGAGCAGGAGAAGCCCCGGGTGTAGGCTCGTCCTCGATCACTTGCCTGCTGCTGAATTTGTAAATCGGGTTGTACGGTCCAAGCTCCTTTATCCTCTTTTTTTTTCTTCCAGCGAACGCCTTGTGAAAGGCTGTTTTTGTAAGGAAATAACTGAATTTTCTTTGATTTCCGCGGTTCCACTTGAACTTGCCATCTCCTGAAAGTACCGGTCAGCTAGCTAAGGAGCAGGAGTGACAGTCGCGCATCCGTACTTATATTAATGGCAGGTGTGAACATGGAAGATAGCGTTGAGAATTGTCCAATCGCATTAGATCAAAAAACATAAAAACAATACCAATTCACTGCCAATAAAAGTGGGAGTGTCTGGGGCGCAGAGAGCTGCGCCCCATGGAAAAGCTGAAGCAACCATTTAGAGAGCAGCCTCAGGTCACCTGCTCGCCAAGAATTGAAGGACTTACATACACACTCATTTGGCCGGTGCCCTTCACCCAGGAAGTGTATGTATTCACACAGAAATTAACCAAATAGAATTTGATTTTGGAACCAATTTTTAATTAATTCTGACAGGCGCTGACAGACTACCAGGCACATTGTACGAGTAAACAATTTTTATTTTATAATTATTTTGCATTTAGGGGGGGCGGCGCCCCAGCGCCCCGCATTAATGAACCGCCACTGCTTCATATATATGTTCTGATAGTAGCGCAGATTTTACCCTCAATCCTACAAGCATACTTAGTTTGACAATCCCACTTCAATTTATTCTGTGATTCAAAATTTGTTAACTTACTCAAATTACTGTTGACATTTGAAACCAGGTGTGTTGACATTACATTACATTACAGGCATTTAGCAGACGGTCTTATTGTTGACCACTGTTGTAAAATATTAGCCTTCTATATGCAAAGCATGGTTAAGGTTATGGCAAGGTGTAGACACGCTTAACTCACATTCACTAAGAACCAATCTTAATAATGAGAGCATTTTCCCAAATTTCTGTGCTTTCTAATTTAGCTGACACATCGCCCCACACTGCAAAGCACGTCAGTGAGCAATCATTTAGTTTCAGTACCCCACCAATCATATCATAAGCACCAAAGTCCAGATTTCTAGAGAAAATGCTCTGTTCACAGGGTCTCAATTTGTGTAAGTCATGCTGGGTTCCTCCCTCTGAAGTGATACTCTGGTTCCAGATGTTCCATCCTAATTCACCCATTTTCCCCATCTGTTCCTCTTCTTTGCCCCTCCTGGCTAGGAAGTCTGAGCTGCTCTGAACATTTCAAACTAACAAACAGGCCAACTAATTACTTTCAGACTCACAACAAGCTCCTTAATATTTCATAGTGTGTTTTTCTGCAGTACAGAATATTAAAAAACGGCTGCATTTCACATCCATGTAAAATTATCAAGATATAAACAAAAATGCCCCTTTTCTTCATGTCAAATATATTAATACTGTGCATGGAGATCATAAGTATTGAGCCATAAAAGTTATACATAGTTTAGCTTTCCACTGCTGTTCTCAAATTATCTGCAACGTTAATCGCATGGGATGTCAAATCTGTCACAACGAGAAATGATCTAGAACTGGAGGAGATTTTCTGTCAATATCTGCATTACGAAAACAACCTCAATTTGGTGTCAGTGCAGCTAGCGGTTTCCATAATGTCTCAGAATGTTTCAGATGATCACTTATGCTTGATGGTGTCATGGTTCTGTGTTTCTGTCTATCTTTCCTTGTTCGGCTGCCAGCTGGCGGCACTTCTGTTTTGTGTCCTGCTCCCCCTGTTTAATTGTATTATTGCTTTCAATTATTCTATTATTGTTTTTGGGTTGTCTCATTTTCCCTTCCCTCTCTGTGGCCTGATTGTTCATGGTGCCCTCCTGTGTCTCGTCAGTGTCTGGTCTATATAAGCATATTGGCTTGTGTTTTGGTTTGTGCGCCTTCTTGTGTTTTGTCGTGAGTGTTTTCCTCCCTGCCCATGTTTTGTTTTTGCATTGTTTTTTTGAATTTCTGCATTTTCTCTGTTTTTGCGCATTAAGATCTTTTTTCCCCTTTTGACTTGCTCTGCGCGGCTTCGTTTTTGTTCCCTTTTGTTTTTGTTCTAATTAAAAGCAACATTCTTGGTTTTGCGTTCACTCTGGATTTTGGGTGTTTTTTGACTCCGCGTTTGGGTCCATTCCCTCGCCCACCCTGACAAATGGTTGAAAGTTGGCCCACGAACTATGGCTAATGAATTAATGAAATGAAATGCTATTGTATGAAATATGCGTCAGAAATGCAAATCATCATACATAATAAGTAATACACCTACATATTAGGCTATATAACAATTCCAAAGTACATGAAAAGTTGCATCAACCAATGTATAGCCCTACATGAGAAAATGAAGGACCTCTAAAGATTTAGAAAGAGAATGTGACCAAGGCTACTTAACACAGACTTTGTTTATTGGTCACTAAGTGTTGCACTCGGTGCACTTAAAGCTGGTAAATCACCCCTGAAACATGCCAATGATTTGGTGATTGCTTTGCATGGACAACTACATGTGTTCCCTGGGGTTCACTCTCAAATATGTATTTGAATTATATGATTTTCATAAGTTAATGTGATAGTAGAATTCATCAAATGTCAGTTCAACATGCATTTTCTTCATCTTATTAATCAAAGAAATTGCCCTTATAGTTGTTCAATGACACCAGATAATTCACAAAGGAATTGAGGCGTCGGGATATGTTTCAAAAAATTAGTCAACTGAGCTTAGGCGTTTTACAAAAGCAGCTTTTCTGTTCGTTTTCATTCTCTCCTGAATTCAGTTCGTGAGGCCGCACGTAGTGATCCAGAACTGGTCAGGACACCATTGTCTATAACGGTTGAGTAACTCCTGCTTTTATGTACCCCTCTTTAGGTCACAGTGTAACTTACGTATATTCGCGAAATGGGATAGCTCATTCTCCTGTACATATCCTAGGCTTTATGCTTGTTGTCACTTTGTCACTAAGCTCATTTCTAAACATGTACAATTACCCGTTATCATAGAAGTAATACCGCATTTCTCTAAAATTGGTCTATGTCCATTGCTGCAATTTAACCACGCAAACGAATACGCTACTGACGTTTGTTTTTCATTTGCTTTGAATATTTCCCTCCATGCTGTGTCTTCCGTGAGCTGAGCTCATTGTCGCTGAATAGCCGTTTAAAATAACTGTTCCAAAACGCACACACATACGCACGCACGCACGCAGACTCGCTCACTCAGTCACTCAAAAACACACAACACGCACACCATCAACATCAACATCATTGTAACACTCACGGGGACTCCACTGTCCGAAATGTGCTATCTACTTAGCTAACCAATCTATCTAAACGGTACCACAATAGTTTCTACAGCGATCAGCGTGTAAGTTCTACTGGAAGGAAACAATGAATTACCTGCAAAATTCGCCCGCCTTCATTATTTTCGGAAACACAAATGCAACCATATATTTTCGTCCAGCTCTAGAGATGGCAGTCAGTTATTGCATGTCTTTATTCCACCTCTACAGATGAACGACAGCGATGGTTTCAGCACTGACGGTCATTGATAGCCCTTTTCACTGCCATTCCCTCTGAGTTTGTGTGTCTGTGTGGTTGCCTACAAGGAGGTGCGCGTGTGAGCTGTAGGCGGGGCAACACAAGGTATACTATTTCGAGAGATTTTTTTTTTCTAGCTACATCTCCAAAAGATTTATTTATTTATTTATTTATTAGGGGTCCAAGCAGCGAAGCTGGTGGAACCCTATTGTATCTGTTAGGATTATTATTATTATTATTATTATTATTAATATTATTATTATTATTATTATTATTATTATTATTATTAATATTATTATTATTATTATTATTATTATTATTATTATTCTCCGCTAAAAGTGTCTGAGGCTCAGCAACCATAAGTTGTAGACCAACCAAATTTGGTAGGTGTGTTCCTATGCCCCCCCACTACTCAGACACTACAAATCACCTATGTCGGCCAGATGGTGGCGCTATAACAAAGGGTCATGCGTAAAAGGCCATAATTCCCGCACCATAAGTTAGATTAACACAAAACTTCATTGACCTATGCATCTGAACGTGCTCTACAACTTTGCTATTGGGACTACCTATGTCCGCCATATTGTTTGCCCGCGATTTGGACTTTTTTATGAGTTGCGGTACGGAAGAGCTGTAGCTCCAAATCTAAAGTGTTACGACATCTAGTAAACTTCTTTACGGCAAGCGGCTAGAAGTCATCCATGACGACGCAAGTAATCCGACACCGCAGGGTCTAGTTTTTATGGGGCATGCCCCCGCCAAGGCGTAACTTGGCGGGATGGCATACCTGCCATCCCAATCAGTGAGGGGAGGGTTTGAACGTCGGGGAAGCAATGGAAGACAGTGACAGCCAGAGTGCATGCTAGGCAACTAAAAGTTTGTTAGTAAAAGCGTTTTGAGAGGATGAATAATTAGTTTTCTTTAGCATGGATCCATTTGAAGACAGTGTAGGGTGAGTTTGTTTGGTCTTTGAATCTGTCATTATGCTGAGAAATAGCTAAACCATTTTATTGATAGTATGTTAGCTTCTGTGCAAACCCGCGGAAACACGCTGGTATAATAAAACAATGACATAATACATAGTCAACTTTGTTCCGTTGCTACCATAACATAACAAACTACCTTGTGTCTACGGCTGCAGTTTCTCCCTGCAATTACTAATATTGAATATAAACAAAATATACAATTTATGCTGTAGTCTGCCAATGTCTAAATAATATGGTACTCTGAGCGTAGTACGAAGGTAGTAGGGATGGTGATCTGATATTTCGTTTTTTGCTACTAAAAGTTTGTTAGTAAAAGCTTTTTTTGAGGATGAATCATTACTTTGCTTTGGCATGGATCCATTTGAAGACAATATCGGGTGAGTTCGTATAGTCTTTAAATCCGTCATTATGCTGAGAGAAATCGTATTCTCAATTTAATCTCTAAATTGACTGTAAGCTTAGGGTTGTAACTAGGTAGCTGTTTCGTAGGTGACTTAGTTAATGCACTCGTCTTAACTATTGCTTGTATTTTTGCATATACTGCGTTGTTGCTGTTCTTGTTTGTGTTAGTGTTAGTCAGTTTAACCTACAGGGTCCAAGTTGAACTATGCGGTTGTTCCCTGCACTTGGAACGGTACTTCTCTCTAGGGTTTTCGACACACTTGTTCCTGATTATGATTATACACTTTGTTGTATGTCGCTCTGGATAAGAGCGTCTGCCAAATGCCTGTAATGTAGTGTAATATTCTGTAGCAACAAGATAAACCCGACATTAGCCCTAAAATATGCCACTACAGCAGTGAAAACGCTGCTCACTAAATAACGAAATAAACGAGACAAAGTTTTTTTTAATTATACCAAGTCAATATCTGGGACTAAACATTGAATAAATATACAATCTTACTACTGGTTTTATGCGTAAAGTTGTCCCTTTTGAGACTGAGTGGTCATATATTGTGTTAGAAAATCAGTTTCTGAAATATACGCGCATTTGTGATGCCTGGGTAGGCTATCTTCAAAAATAGCTGTGCGTAATACCACACCTGTTGCTTACGGCGTTGTCGCCCTTTTTAGTAGAATTTGGCTTGATTGACAATTCATTTATTTAGTAGGTGAGAGTATAAGCTTTCTAACAATGTATAACATGTTTGATTTTGCTTCTGGAATAGCGTTTTATAGGTCAGCGTAACCGAACATTTTCTTATCTGCCAATGTCTAAGTAAATATTAGGCTACTCTGCGCGCAGCACACAGGTCGCGAGTTGATATTTCATCTTTTGTTTCGTTTTTTCTCAATGTTCTATTTATTATTTGAAATGTGTATTTATGTGCTATTATTCTATCTGTCTCTGAGGCGCTCTGAAATGTGCATCCTCTGCTAAGCTGAGCAATGGATTGGACTAAGTGTCTGACGCCCATTTTAGTTGTGGCGCGGAAGCGCTGCAGCTCTACATACACGCCAGACCATCTAAATGCTGTTTTATAATTTTGCGTAGTCTGCATAGTTTCTGTTGTTTGCGGCACTCGCGAAGGGCTAGATTATTTATACATGTGCGGCATATTGCACAGGCCACGTAATTAGATTTTGTTACTGACCATTATAGTTCAAAAGACAACACCTTCATTCATATTTCCAAACCTACTAAATACTGCACCAATGACCACAAAAATGCTCAGCTAGATGTAACTTGTTGCAGCGAAGACATTCACCTGACAAAAGCGCTTTTAGTCGCATATTTAACGTTGCCTATCGGTTTTGTGAATCAACTGTTATAACCTGTTAGTCAAAGCCGAATGCCAGTGACCTCATGTCAGCAGTCAACCAACCATCTTCTTTACTGCGTATGCGGGCACTGGTTACTAACTACGCGCTTTTAATTTCTTGAGGAGGTCTGCGTCTTCAACGTGGCCGTGATCTGCAACCGTCGCACGTGCGGCTCATTGGGCACAACCCCTACACAGACCTATTTTCACGTGTACTATGCAGAAGTATAAAACAGCCTTTAGTGTTACGACATAGTAAAGGCCTTTACGCCTAGCGGCTAGGAGACATCCTCCTCCTCTGATGAGAATGAAGCTTTTGAGATAACACATTCTAACCCTCCTTTTGTTTCTCAACCACCAATAAACCGTTCTGTCATCTCTAAACCACCAAAAGATCCTCCTGTCATCTCTCAACCACCAAGAAACCTCCCTGTTGCCTCTCAACCACCAATAAACCCTCCTGTCATCTCTCAACCGCCAAGAAGCACCCCTGTCATCTCTCAACCACCAAGAACTGACATGTTCACTTCCAAAAATGGAGAACTACTATGGTTCGGATCCCCAGTTGAAAGACAGGGTAGACTTAGTGCTGCTAATGTCATCAAAATGGTTCCAGGCCCCACCAGATATGCTAGCAGTCATGTACAAGACATAAAGTCTGCATTTGAACTCTTCATAACACCATCAATGCAAAAGGATATTATTGAGATGACAAACTTAGAGGGGAGGCATGTGTATGGTGACAAGAGCTGGAAAGAGCTGGATGTGACCCACTAGCAATCCTATATTTGGGTTGCTTATTTTGGCAGGAGTGTACAAGTCAAAAGGTGAAGCAACAGCAAGCCTTTGGAATGCTGACACTGGTAGGGCAATTTTTCCAGCCACAATGTCTCTGGAGACATTTCATGTTTTCTCCCACATTATACCCTTTGATGACAGGGAAACAAGGCAGGGTCGACAGGAGCGTGACAAACTTGCACCTATCTCGTCTGAATGAAGAATTGATACCCACGGGTACCTAGTTGAGCTGTTATGTTCATTTTTTATCAAAACTCAATTCTGGTGATTAATTTACTTGTTATTGGTGTTTCTTCATTATTGAATAACTGTCATATGTTACTTATTGATGTTCTGAAGTGTTTTCTGAACCTAAACATTTGAAATGTTGGACATTTTAAATATTTTTTCCTGGGGTCAAATTGACCCCGAACATAAAATGTTACTACGCTTGATAATGAAAGGTGTGTTTCTTTCCAAATGTTATTTTTCTTTTTTAATGTGCACTTAATACCAACAAAGCCCTGCAAACACCAAAACATACTTTGTTTTCCATTAGGTCAATGAATGAGATTGTACAGTCAATTGTGTTACTGTAATGCACTTCTAATGTATATTTGCTAATGACTTTACTTGAGCTCAGCAAAGTTCATTGGTTAGTAGCCCAGTTTTGTTAGCTGGGGTTATATTATCTCTCAGACATTGAGCAGAAATTAGCCGCACTTGTCAAGATCGTAACCTTTCACTGCTACCAGACTGACCAGGATGTGGTCTGATGCAAGACTAGTCCTAACAAATCCCAGGGATGTGCCTTGCTTATAAACTTGTGGTCAGTTACTTCTGATGAATTATGTGTATATATTGTGTAGGTGGGGCAGCATGTTCAGGAGTCAAATAAAGCTGATGCAAGCAACTACCTATGAGATAGTGCTGGCTAAAACCTAATTTAATGACTAGGCTAATTTATCACCAGGAAGGAGGACAGTGATTGTTTTACATTACTCTTTTTTGAAGGCAAACTTTGAGGGTCAGAGACTCTACAGAGATGAAAGAATGCCAACGGTATGTGTACAAAAAGGGCCCACGGTGTTTATATGGTTGCGGAACACCTGTCTTTCAGCAACATCAGAGCTTGCCCTGTTATTAAAGAATGTCAGAGTCCAGGTATGTCTGTGTTATACACCAGTCTCTTTGTTCTTCCATGGGAAGCTGTATATACACACACACACACATAATATATTTCATGATTTCAAATATTTCAAGCTTTTAGTCACCATAAAAATATCTGCAAGTTGCATTGAAAAAATGTAAAGAAACATCTATTTCCATCGATATTTCTTTTGTATGACTAAGTGAGATGATTTGCTGAACATTCTGACTGACTTGTATGTGTGTATTCAAAAGCTCCCTTCAGCCCTAAATTAAATAAAAATACTGCTTTTATTCAGCTGGATGTGTACAGAGGCTAAGTTTCTTTGCTAATGGATTGCCTGTTCTTAGCAGTTTGTCACACCACCAGTCATTGTCATGGTCCTGTTTTCCTGTCTGTGTTTCCCCTGTTGGGCCGCCAGATGGCGGCACTTCTGTTTTGTGTCCTGCTCCCCCCCTGTTAATTGTATGATTGTTTCATTGTCTCGTTATCCCATCATTGTTCCCACCTGTGTCTTATCCCCTTCTGGTTTATTGTTTTGGTTCCACTGGTCTGTTACCTGTTTTGTTCTCTGTTTTTGTCTCGGGTGTGTTCCTTGTGTTTGTTCTGGCTTGTGTTTTGTTCTGGCTTGTGTTTTGTTCTGGCTTGTGTTTTGTTCTGGCTTGTGTTTTGTTCTGGCTTGTGTTTGTTCTGGCTTGTGTTTGTTTCCTGACTTTCACGTACCTGCCTTCTTGTGTTTGTTCCTGAATTCTGTTTGAAAACTGTATGTACCTGCCTGTATTTTGTTCCAGATTTGTGTTTTGTTTGACCTTCCCTTGTGCTCTGCCTTCCCGTGTTCTGCCCTGTCCGTGTTCTGCCCTTGTCTGTTCCCTGGTTGTTTGCCCTTTTTGTTAGTAAAATCTTTGTTAATTTTCCCTTTTGAGTTCGTGTTTTTTTTTTTCCCCCTCTGCGTTTGGGTCCCCTCTACCCGAACCGTGACAGAAGGAACCAGCCAGTGTGGGACCCAGCAGAGTTTTTTTTTTTTTAATATTGTTTAACATGCCATCGGGGTGGTGGGAGCTTGAGCCTCCCAGTGCCCGGGGCGGGCGGTCGCGGAGGCACCATGGTCGGGCTGCCTCCCGGTCGGCCGGACCTCCAGCTGATCAGCAGGCGGATCCTGACCCTTTTGAGGGGTCTCGGCTTGCCATTTTTCCGGGGTCCGGCCCGCGGGGGTCCCGCCGGTCCCGTCCGGCTGCCCAGCCGGGTTCCCTACAGCTGTGGTCTGTGTTCCTGTCCCCTGCCCAGCCCAGACGGCAGGGCCCTCGGCCTGCTCCACCTCAAGTCCCGGAGCGGCCTTCACGGCCTGCTCTGCCCCAAGTCCCGGAGGGGCCCCCAGAGCCACCTGGAGCCCCGGAGAGGCTCCCAGAGCCGCCTCGGGCCCCGGAGAGGCCCCCAGAGCCACCTGGAGCCCCGGAGAGGCTCCCAGAGCCGCCTCGGGCCCCGGAGAGGCCCCCAGAGCCACCTGGAGCCCCGGAGAGGCCCCCAGAGCCGCCTCGAGCCCCGGAGAGGCCCCCAGAGCCGCCTCGAGCCCCGGAGAGGCCCCCAGAGCCGCCTCGAGCCCCGAGAGGCCCCAGAGCCCTCGAGCCCGAGAGGCCCCCAGAGCGCCTCGGAGGCCCCGGAGAGGCCCCCAGAGCCGCCTCGAGCCCCGGAGAGGCCCCCAGAGCCGCCTCGAGCCCGGAGAGGCCCCCAGAGCCGCCTCGAGCCCCGAGAGGCCCCAGAGCCGCCCGAGCCCGAGAGGCCCCCAGAGCCACCTGGAGCCCCGGAGAGGCCCCCAGAGCCGCCTCGAGCCCCGGAGAGGCCCCCAGAGCCGCCTCGAGCCCCGGAGAGGCCCCCAGAGCCGCCTCGAGCCCCGGAGAGGCCCCCAGAGCCGCCTCGAGCCCCGGAGAGGCCCCCAGATCCGCCTCCAGCCCCGGAGGCCCCGCCTGCTCTGACCCTTCCGCGGAGGCCGCCTGCTACACCCAAGTTTCGGGCTTTACTTGCGCCTCAAGCCCCAGGGGGGCCTCCGCAGCCGCCTCGTGTCCCGGGGGGGCCTCCGGAGCCGTCCAGAGCTCCGGAGAGGCCTCCAGAGCCGTCCAGAGCCCCGGAGAGGACAACGGTCCCATCTGTTGTCCCGCAGGGCCCGCTGCAGACTGCTCTGGCCGCCCCGCAGGCTAAGCCACCTGTCTTGCCCCCTGGCGTTTGTGCTCCCCCTGGCGTTCCTTCTCCCCCTAGCGTTCGTGCTCCCCCTAGTGTTCTCGCGCCCCCCAGTGTCCGTTCTTCCCCTAGTGTTCTTGCTCTCCCTAGTGTCCACACCTTGCCCCCTGGCGTTCGTGCTTCCCCTGGCGTTCGTGCTTCCCCTAGTGTTCTCACGCCCCCCAGTGTCCGTTCTCCCCCTAGTGTTCGCCCTCCCCCCAGTGTCCGTCCTCCCCCCAGAGTCTGCACTCCACCTAATGTTCCCACGCCACCCAGTGTTCCCAACCATGTGTCTGTGTGTTCCCCGGTCCCCGTGTCTATTTGTCTGCCCGCCTGTTTGTCTGCCTGTCTGCCCACCTGTTTGTCAGCCAGTATGTTGGCCTGTCTGTCTGCTCCCCAGGCCGTCAGCTCGACGGCTAATGTGTTCTCCCGCCTGTCTGCCTGTCTGTCTGCGTGTCAATCCGCATGTTTCTTGTCATGTCTCCCCGTGTGTCAGGTTGTGTGTCAGAGTTCACCCCTCTCCTTCCCTCTCTGTCTGTCCCTTAGCATGTCTATAGGTCTTGCCGTGTGTCTCCCCGCCTGCTTGTCCCTTTGTCTGTCCTTGTAGGTCTCCCGGTGTTCCAGTCCTGAGTCCCGTCCTGTTCCTGTCCAGTCCTGTTTCTGCCCTGAGTCCTGTGTCCAGTCCTGTTCCTGTCCAGTCCTGTTTCTGCCCTGAGTCCTGTTTCCAGCCCCGAGTTCCCCTCCAGCCCCGAGTTCCCCTCCAGCCCCGAGTTCCCCTCCAGCCCAGAGTCTTGTTCTTGTTTTGTTCCTGTCTCTAGCCCCCACCCTCTGTTGACTCCCTCCCCGGGTCGGCCTCCTGGGACGTCAGGAGCCGTCCCTTGGGGGGGGGGGGTACTGTCATGGTCCTGTTTTCCTGTCTGTGTTTCCCCTGTTGGGCCGCCAGATGGCGGCACTTCTGTTTTGTGTCCTGCTCCCCCCCTGTTAATTGTATGATTGTTTCATTGTCTCGTTATCCCATCATTGTTCCCACCTGTGTCTTATCCCCTCCTTCTGGTTTGATTGTTTTTTGAGTTCACCTGTGTCTTGTTACCCCTGTCTATTTAAGTTCTCTGTTCCCTTGACTCGGGTGCTGGTTCCTTGTGTTTGTTCTGGCTTGTGTTTTGTTCTGGCTTGTGTTTTGTTCTGGCTTGTGTTTGTTCTGGCTTGTGTTTTGTTCTGGCTTGTGTTTGTTCTGGCTTGTGTTTTGTTCTGGCTTGTGTTTTGTTCTGGCTTGTGTTTGTTCTGGCTTGTGTTTGTTCTGGCTTGTGTTTGTTCTGGCTTGTGTTTGTTTCCTGACTTTCACGTACCTGCCTTCTTGTGTTTGTTCCTGAATTCTGTTTGAAAACTGTATGTACCTGCCTGTATTTTGTTCCTGATTTGTGTTTTGTTTGACCTTCCCTTGTGTTCTGCCCTGCCCGTGTTTGTGAGTTCGACTTGTTTTCTGTTTTATTTCGATATTTTTTTGAGTTTGTTTTGGCCTTCGTGCCCTTGTCTGTTCCCTGGTTGTTTGCCCTTTTTGTTAGTAAAATCTTTGTTAATTTTCCCTTTTGAGTTCGTGTTTTTTTTTTTTTCCCCCTCTGCGTTTGGGTCCCCTCTACCCGAACCGTGACAAGTCATAACACACAACCCTAAGAGCGGCCAAGTAATATGGAGCCCATTTTAAATGTAAGCAACTCATATTTTAATTACATGCATGTAGAGCATGTCCATGTGACTGTGTCCATTTTTTT